>NW_026623417.1:826626-859876 GCF_030028575.1 Malurus melanocephalus | reverse complement strand
AGTTTGGGTGAAGGTTTGGTTGCTGCCTTTTCCCCTTTTATCTGAACCAGCTCACTCAGACCTAATCTTCATCATCTAAACCACAGGATTAACACACAAAACAACTTTGGAGCGAGCCAGGTCCAAGCAGGAAGCTGCAAGTACCATCATGTCCTCATGATATGAGCCAGCAGAATATCTGTGGTTTCTCCAGTTTTTTGGTGGTGTGTTTTTTTTTTTTTTGCTTGGTTTTTGGTCTTTTAACACAACCTGAGTTTTTATTCACAGTTTTCTGCCAGGCCTTCAATAACATACCAATATAAAGTAATGACATAATTTTTTCCTTATTTAAAGACAACATATCAAACAGTTTAATGATTAAGTATGTGAATCCTTAATATTGTTTTCACTGGCTAAAGTTATTTCTGATTTTTTTTGCCCCATAATTTATTATTGTGTGTTATCTTTATCCACATATTCATAAATCTGGTCCAATGTGGGCTGTCTGGGATGGGAACTGGGTGTTTGAGGGGTGAGAGGGGATCATACAGGATACACACATGTACGAAGTTCCTGTGGCAGGTGAGATGCCAGGCCAGGCATTAGCACACAAGTACCAGTAGAGACTGAGTGACAAGATAAAGTGATTGAAGAGGGAAGAACTAAAACCATCAGGTTTTAGTTTTTATGTTTYGTATGTTTCTATTGTTTGTTTTTATTGTTGTTGGTGGTGCGATTTTTGGGGTAAGAGCAGGATGTCAAGTGTAAGAATGAAAAGAAAAATGGAAAATAAAAACAGAACTGTGAAGGGTGTCATAACAATCAGTGTGTGAGGAGCATTTTTTTAGGAGAGCAGGGAAAATGAAGTTATGAGAGTTCTAGTGCTGTTCTGGGGAAGAGGCAAATGGGCTTTATGTGTTTATTTATCATGAGTCCCAAGAGCCTATCTTTTTTAACTTTTGTAAGCCTAATGGGATTTTATACCARCATGCAGATGCTGCTGACCTGTCAGCTTTTTGTTATCTTTTTAAGAAGATGTTACTGACTCAGTACATGAGTAAATAAGCTTCCTTGTGCTGGTCTTCATCTGTGAGGCAAGAGTTGATTCTTTCTGAATGGTGCAGATCGTAGGTCTTCTCTTTCCTCTGTAGGGCAACCTARCATTCCCTGAACTCAGAACTGACTGAGCACTGGTAGAGTGGTTTGACTCTTGCTATTGCTTGGGAAATAGGAATTTAGTCTCAGTCCATGAAATAATRGAATCCTTTAGGTTGGAAAAGGTGTGYAAGGTCATGGAGGCTGTTAATGCCACACTGCCAAGTCCAACACTAAACCACATCTGTAAACATCACATCCACGTATCTTTTAAATACCTCCATGGATGGTGGCTCCCCCGCTTTCCTGGGCAGATTGTTCAATGCTTGGCAATCCTTTTTGGTGAAGACATCTTTCCTGATATCCAATCTAAACCTCCTATGGCACARCTTGAAGTCATTTCCTTTTGTCATACTGCTTATTTCTTGGGAGAARAGACCAATCCCAAGAAACCTTCTTGTTGCCTTGCTACAACCTCCTTTCAGCAGAGAGTGTTAAGTCCCAACTGAGCTTCTCTTTTCTCGAGACTTAAAAAAAACCCAGCTCCATCAGCTGTTCCTCACAGGACTTGTGCTCCAGACCCTTTCCCAGCCCTGTTGCCCTTCTCTGGACACAGTCCAGCACCTCAATGTCTTTCTTGTGGAGTCCAAAAATGGACACAGGATTCCATGTGTGGCCTCACCAGTGCCAAATAAAGAGGGGACAAATCTCTGCCCTGCTCCTGCTGGCCACACTATTGCTGGTACAGGTCAGGATGCCATTGGCCTCCTTGGCTACCTGGGCACACTGACAACTGTTGAGCAGTACTGCGAGGTCCTTTTCCACTGGGCATCTTTTCAGTCACTCTGCCCCCAGTCTCTGCTCTGCCTGGAGTTGTTGTGACCCAGGTGAAGGATCTGGCAATTTGCCTTGTTGAAGATTCATCTCATACATTTGGTTTCATCCCAACAATCCAGCATGTCCATGCAGATCCCTCTGCAGAAGCTTCCTGCTCTCAAACAAATCAAACMCTGCCATTGATCTTGGTGTCATCTGCAAAGTRACAGAGGRTGCGCTTGATCCCCTYATCCAGATTGTTGATAAAGATATGGAACAAAATTGATCCTAATAATAAGCCCTGAGGAACACTTGTGACCAATTCTGACCACTTCCAGACTGTCTACTCCATACTTCACCATTCTTATTTGGACCAGTCATCCAGACAGGTGCTTTTACCAAGCAAAGAGTGTTACCTATGTAAACCATGAACAGACAGTTTTTCCAGGAGAATTCAATATTTATGCCAAAGAATGTTCCCAGTCAACAAAGTTTTAAATTTCCCTCTGCTTATATCAGCTGGACAATGAGCATGGTTGGGTACTGTTAAACCTGTACGTGGTTTTGCCTAGTTACCAGTAGCTGTAAAATATACTGCATTAGATTTCACAGACTAGGTGGGCTCAACTGGACCCAAGAGAGGAGAGGCTGTTCTTGGAGGTTTCTCAAGGATGCTCTCCCAAAAGTTGTCAGGTTTTTATAGGGTAGATGTCTGGAATACAATAGGATGTCTTTGTGCAAGGTTTAATGTGTGTTTAACAAAGATAAAATTGATTTGATAGTATGATGCAGGCATACCAAGGATTTCTAATAAGACGTGATCCGCCGGAAAAGCGGAAACCATGCATAAACAACAAATTTTGATTAATAACCTATGGCCTAGTGTTTTTGCATAGCAGAAGGGTTGAAATGTATTGAATGAAATTATTTTTTGTAAATCTAAACATTTCTTACATAGAGAGAGCAAAGCTTTTCATGGAGATAAATAATTTTCAGTTGCTTTTCTTTTTTTAATGAAAAAAAAAAAAAAAAAAAAAACCAAAAAAAAAAACAAAAAAAACCCCAAGAAAGCAAATCCAGAGTTAGATCTTATAGGCTGATAGGTTCTTCCTTCCCTCATCTTGGTAATAGGCTTCAATAATTATATCAATCCCACACAAGTTTCAGTGCATTTTGGCAGAATAATGATATATATGCCTCCACCATTATTTCCTCATTCCAGCCATATATGTCATACTACAAATTTTACTTCATCTTTAATGAACCACATATTCTGCACAACTCCCTAGTTAAGGTTTTACACCCTCAGAATGGGGCTCTTGATTTGTTTTTTTTAAATTAGTATGTTCCAGTACAGTGCTTCATAAAGGGAAAATGGGTTTACAGACATAAAATCATTAATGTAGGTCTAATTGGGTTTGCATTGGTCTAATTTACATAATTGCATATGTCTTCTTACTCTAAAAATTGGTCAAATTAAAGATATATAAATATGATATATAAATATTAAAGATATGCTACTATACTACTTCTTTCTGTCTTACATTTTCCAGAAATTACTGTGTTTACGCTACTGAGTATAAATTCACATAGGAATCAACAAACTTGGAATTCATAAGACTGACAAACCACTGGGCAAAATTACAAAAATATGAAGTTTTTCAATTATTGCATGTTCCTGTTATGAATGTGTGTGGAAGAACAACTTTACAATAAGCCCATTCAAGGCCTGTTTTGGAAACCAAATACCATGAGAAAGTGGCCTTTGCCATTGTTGCAGCCTTTTGGAAGATACTAGGTCCAGCTCACCCTGTGTGGATGCAGAGAACCCCTAGGAATCACTCATGCTCCACTTGTGGCCAATAGCCTGATGAGCACAGGAAAGCAAATTGATCCAGTTCCTCTTCTGTGGACTAGAATTAGCCCTGTAAGAAAGTCTCACAGATACAACAAACATCTGACATAAATGTGTGAGTTTACTTAATGAAGAATTCATGTTGTCTATTAAAAAATACAATGTGTTCAGACTTGTATGCTTCTTCTTCACTTTTGTCTCTTCCTAAATGCAGTTACATAAAACTACAGACTTTGTCAAGCTTTTTCAGTCTATAGGTAGCTCATTCATTTATTTTTTTTCTGGTTAGTGGCAGGTAGAATTGATTTTAAGTAACTTTTTTAACCAGTTAGCTTCTCCTTTATTCAAAAAATCTGTTCTCTAATGGTGTTGTTGTAGTGTCAGTAGTAAATTCCCTTAGACACAGATGAATCTTGTGGTGTCTGTCAGTATTTTCTTTAGCAATAATGACACTCAATGTCATATTCCAAGTTGCCTGTAATGACTTCTCCTTAGATTCCATTATCTGTCATCACAACAGATGATGCCTATAAGTGTTAGTTTAGAGCAGAAAAATAATTAGAAGTGCTAGCACAGCAAAGTATTTCAAATAACCAGACTGAAACTAGAGATAAATGTACTATTACCTAGATTAATTAGTTATCAGAAAAAAAAACCTCTTTGATTCTCAATTGGAAATGGGTTACATTCTTATTTAAATAGGTAGTCAGTGGTTGATTCTTATTGTCACTAAGGGACGCTTCACCTTGGCAGACACCTGACATTTTTAAAGACCTCTGTCAGTTAGTTTGGAGGAAAAAGRGAGGATTGCTCACTTTTTTAGCTGCTAGATTATTAGTTTCTATTTTACAAATAATGGGTCAAGAAAGCAGAAGGGTCAGGCCCTGATTCTTTTGAAGTACAACACGTGAGTTGCAAAGGAAGAAGTGAGACATTGTATCAGACTCAAGTGTATAATAACAGACCGCAAAACTCCCTTAATGCCTTTCCCTGTTAGAAGAATTTTAGGCAAGATGTGGCTTAAATGCAGTAATTCTTTTTCTGAATTTGTGACTTTAAACTCAGACTTGCTAACTTCTCATTGGTTTGGTCAAKTAAAACCACTTTCTTCCTCTTGTTCTTTCCTAGAAGGATTCATGCATGATCCATCTTGCTGATGGTTTCTATCTCTGAGAGAGGAGCAGAAGCCTACATGGCTGAGCTATGAGATCACCACTCAGAGCAGATCTAACTTCTTATCCTTATGCTTTAGAAGTATTTTATCTTCCATGTTGGACTTGTCTTCACCAGCTTTAAAGCTTCTCTGGTTTGAAGGAGGACTCAACAACAGTGCCTTTGTGGAACTGTGAAGCCAAAGCTGTTGCTCTGTCTGAGGAGTGTACTGACTAGAAGAGCAGATTGGCTTTTAGTGCAAGAACACTGGTAATGTGGTTTGATCGCTAAGCTGAYGCAGAAAAAGGTGTCTGGTATCTAGGTAGCAATCAAGATGTAACAAAAAATTTGGGGAATTGAACGCAAATGAAAGGTCTTGATGAGCAATTGAGTGAAGAGGGATTGCCCTTAGGAAGAGTGGTCAGTGGCTGTTCAAACAGCCTGATGTGAGTCTTGACATGAACATCATTCASATATCTTGTGAGGAGAATGCCCTTTTGATTGTCTGATGGGAAAATTACCACTTTTATAGAGGTGCTCTTTCCCAAAGCACTTTCCCAAAGCTTTTACAGACATCAGTATTTATCTGCTTACTTCCCTTGTTGATAGACAGGTGTTTTTTTTCATTTCATAGGAAATAAGGCTGTAACAGGAGGGGCAAGCACTGACTGCAGGTAGAAAACAGGTGCAGCTATGAAAAGACAGAGTTGTCCTTAAAATAAGCAAATAAAGTAGTGAACCGTAAGCTTAACTGAGCATGCTTCTGGTAATTAATTGAGCAATGAATAACCATTAAATCCAGGGCGTTTGCAGTCTAATATATGTGATGTTCTGCTGYGTACTTATCAGCTATAACTATTGGCTATTCAGTTTCCACTTACATTKGTTTACTGTGTTTTAATTGGACTAATTAATCCCATTTAAGAAATACTTACATTATAGCTCGAAAGGAAAGAATTGGAGAAAATAGTTGAACAGTGCCAGTTTAAAGGCTTTGAACCAGCTGTGTAACCTGTCCAGAATAGAAACATAGACTTTTGACCAAGTATATCTGTGAAAGGGTCTTTGGACACCAATATGTGTAGGTAAAAAGTGGCAGGTATGAATAATTTCTAAACAACTACTAAAAAGTATCATGAGCTACATTCTACTGTAATTTAGCTTCAGTGAAGTTTCTGAGGTAGCTGATGTAAATTCCATTTTGGGTCAAATCAATGTGTAACATAACTTTGCATAAGTGTTTTCTTTGACTTCACGGTTACACTGGGGATATCTATGGCCCCACAATGCAAAATCAAATCCATATTATGACAATCCTCCTACTGTCTGATGGAAAAAACAAATCTTTCTAGAAAATGCATAGGTTATACATATTTTATATATCCTCTTGAACTTCAATTTATGTATATTCATATTCATGCAGATGCACAATTCTATGAGTGGTATCTTTTCTACATTTAAATAGTCTCTGCTTTCATAGCTGAGGTAATTATTCTGATCACTAAATTTCTGCTCAAAATGGGAAAATGGGGATCATTAGTGCATGCTTTCACCTTTTCATAGTTTTGAAATCTAGAAAAAAAAATTGGTTTTGAACATTTTTAGTGSTTAGGCATTCACTACCTGAGCTGCCAAGGCTTATTGAAAGCAGCTGGATGTCTGCCTCTGTCCTCCCCCTTTCTTGGAACTGCTGCCAGAGCAGGTAGTCAGAAACGGAAAGTAGAGAAATATTTGAGCATCTGCACCCTCTCTGTCTCAGGAAAACAGCTGTGGCTTCCATAGGAAACACTCATTTTTTCCCATCAGCAAAGACTCTGGATACCCTTGGGTCCAGTTTTGGCACAGCAAGCCAAGTAGGATGCAGTTTATGGCTTAAAACTTATGAGAGAAATCATTCAGGCAGTCCCATCCTTGGCAGAACATTGAGAGAAATTCCCCAGGCTGCAAGCCACATGTGGGTCTCTGACCTTTTATTAGCTCACCATGGGAGAGGTTAACAATTGTTGAGGCTTCAGTCCCCCCTTTGACATACAAATACAACAATACCAAGTAGCCTTTCCAAGACGAGCATATTTAGGGCACAACATGTTTTTCARTGCAGGGCTCAATGTAGCGGGTGGGAGGGGAACCCCAAAAGAAAAACCCAACCCAAAAACTTAGAATAAAAAAAAAGATATTTGCTGTAAAACTGAAGCCTTGATTGGTATTTTTCAACATTCTGCCATTTTATTGTGATTTCTGACTTTTTAAAACTGCTATAATCATGAGATGGAAACAAATTCTCACACCATTTTTAGCTCTTCATGTGGTCAGTGCCATGAGTTATGGAGAAAATATTGCTCAGTAGCTGGAGTGACATAAGAAATGCATGCAATTATCTGATTTTAAGGATGTCTGTTGTGTTTATCCAAGTACATAATTGTTGAGATTAAAAAAAGAAGTATTCATAATTACTGATAGGAGGGTCATCAGGGAAATAAAACACAGAGGGCTAAATCCATGTCTTTTTGAAATGTCTTCATCTCAGAAATTACTGTACTAAATGAAACTAATCTCAGATTTTAGTAAAAAAGGGATTGGAAAGTAATTCTCTTTTGGGGAAGCAGAGTCATCGCCCACTTTGCAGCTAAGAAACTGCAAAGATGAAATGTCATAGTCTGGGCTGCCTAATCTTTGGCAAAGRATGCAGATTAAACAGCCCAGCGTCCCAAGCTTTTACCATTGCTACTTGATTACTCTTTGTGTTTTAAAGGCAAATTATTTTCACTATGCAGTCCAATGGCTTTAGTGTAGAGTATGCTGAGTGTAAAATAGAAGTGAATTAGCTCATGCTTCTGCCATCAGCCTTTGCAGCTATTGTCTGAAGAGGTAATGGAAGCTGCTCTCTCAATGTAATAGTCCTGTGTCTTCTCTGATGGGATGCAGGTTCAGCCCTGTTCAATGCCAGAAACTGGGGGAAAAAAAAATAAAAAAAAAAAAGCAGGTGTTGCTTTTCATACTTTTACTAAGGTGACAACCACATCTGAGCCTGAAATCGGTGAAGCCTTGCACAAGGTTCGTTATTGCAAAAAAATAGTTGCTAAGTCATAGCTGCTCCCTGTTGTAAGCAGTCACATCTTTATTAACCATTGTTGGCAAAGTAGATTTGGGGAGAAGTTRTTTAGAGGTGGAGAATGTTTTTGTATTCATTGTGAATAAACAGAAATACCAGGTTGGCAGAGATCCTGCACTGGAGAAAGATCAAGTACAGCTACAGGATAGACACRTGCCTGTCTAACCATTTACACAGATGATTCCAATGCTATACCATCCTTATAGCCATCCATTATATCATGAAAATTTTAGTTAGAAAAGATTTTGTTGTTGTTTTTATTACCCTAAGCCCTAGCTTATCAYTGTCTTTTCTTTTTGTATTAGTCTTTTACATGTCAAAAGATTGGTCTTATTCCCCTTCTGAGCATTTTGTTTGTTTGTTTATTTTCTCAAGAATACACAGCAGAATTGCTTCAAACTTTTCTACAGGTCACTTTTCTAAACCTTTTGTAATTCTTGTAGTCTATTTCATGACTATATCCAGCTTATCTATGTTTCCTTTAATGCTTCACCACCTTTCAGTAGGCTGGATAAATAGATGAAATGCTTCTTTTATCAAACTCTTACRTATATATATGTATACATATGTATGTTACACAATAGTTATCTATAAATGCTTCTGTTAATATCTTTCACATTGATACTGACATCTTTTTGTATCAGCACTGTTTTTTTGAGACATGTTTCATGTGTGAACTGCTTTAACTCTAAAAGTTTTTTCTGATGTACTCCTCCTTAATGATTATTCCTCACAGCATATTTGTGAATTTGGTGTCTCTCTAGTATCTCCCATTTCTGTTCAATTACAGGTTTTCTTCAGCATCTCCAGATTTAAAAAAAAACTATTATGAATCTCACATTTTCCAGGAAAAGACATTTTAAATTTCTTTCAATATTTTAGAACTGTTAAATGTGTCTGCTTTTTCATCAAAATTCTGATTTCTCTTTCATTTTGTGATATAATCTTTGATTATTCTTTTCTGGATGTTTCTTCTCCTACTGAGTTTTGCACCCTATATACAAAAGTTTCATTTGGACCATAGTTGCCTAGTTTTCCCAGTTAAAAGTCACATAGATATTTCCATTAATTTTTTTTGTAATCTAATTGAACAATACATATTGTCTTGACATAATAAATGGGAAAATGAATGATTTAGCCCATTTGAATATATCTGTGGTTAATGTCTATGACAACTTCTTTTATATAATTGATGATGAGTTTTTACAATGAATGGGAGTTACCCCAGAGAAGAATAGAAGCWGCAAACTGCAACACAGGAAGGGTTTCTTGAGAGCAGGGAAGAGAGACACCCACAAACCATTTTTTACTTTTCCATGTAAAGGGATGGACAGAGGGCTGGAACAACCTCAACACATTTTTCTTCTTGAACTTAAAAACAGTCATAGTTTACTGCTTTTGGCCTCAGAAGAGGGTTGGCCAGCAGGATGGCTGTGTTCTATCTTTAACCTAGACATGCATCTTCTATGGCAAGATTTTTCCTTTATTGTATCAATGAACGTTAGCCCATCTTGTTTATTCAGAAATTGGGGATTTTTTTGTTAGTTTATTCGGTTTGATATTTTTTATGCTAAGGACAGCCTTCTGTGTTCTCCATTTTTCAATTAAAGGATTATTTTCTCCYTTCAACATGTTGGCTTTAAGAGCARTCTTCATCTAGAGTGACTGTTAGCCTAGGTCTTCTCTTGTCTGTCTTGAATACTTTTCTGGTGTTTGTTCACTGTACTGGAAATCCCTTCTGCTTGTCACTCAATTGTTTTATCCCTCTCTGCACATTCTTAATCCTTTCTTTCACATTTGCCATTAGTCACAGTAGCCAGTTTTTCCCCATCGTGTCTTTTCAACATCTGCAGCMACGTTTTTTCCGTCAATGATCTAATGTCTGTGGGTTATAATTAAAGGCTGGGATTACTTTTTTAATATTTTTTCCCCACACACAATGGAAAAATTTCCATTTTGGAGCTCATAGCAAGTCAGCCTTCTCTCAAGAGGATATTTAGTGTACCAGTGAGTGGAGATCACTTTGCAGCACAGCACCTTTGTCAGAGCTCTTCACTGACAGAACGCTCTTGGTTTTCTTCACCACCTGCCCTGTTATGCACTACAGTCACACTCTGAAATGAAGGCATCCATATCAAAACAATATTTTATGTCTGCTAATGATGGAGAAATTAGACACKGAATTACTTCAATATAGTATTGTATTAAACTGAATTAAAGGATTGAAGAGATAAAATTATTTCTGTAGATGCTTACTTGGCAAATATTACACAGCCAGGTACTACCCTGTCCAAATTCTGAAATGCTTTGTTTAGCAATTTTTCTTCCATGTTCAAACTACTTTTTTTTTTTTTTTTCTTTTTCTGTGGCTGTAATTTTCCTCTATTTTCAAGCAAGGATGAAAGCATAAAGGAGAGCTCTCTCCTACATTGTTCCTTTAAATGAATTTGTCCCATCTTTTAAGTGAAATTTTCCTAAACGCTTGATTAAGCAGTATGGTATCTAAACTTTTCTTAAAGCCATGACCATTTAAAAGACGTATCCTTACCCTTATATATATGCACAGCCCACCTCACCTATATTACTGAATTTAAAAGCATTCCATTCTTTAATCCTAAGAGAAAAATATAAATTAGGTAAAATATAACAACTATGCAGTAATCAGTCAAAGTAAAATGAGCCTCATATTTGTTTGAACAAATCGTTGAAAGAAGATTAAACTGCTATTTACATATGAATTAAATAATATCTTGTAAAGTGAAATGTGTCTTTGCAGATGTCTCTTTTACCCTACAAGTTATGCTTGAGCTGGGAGTGATGSTGTGGGGTGTGTGCAGTTATGCTACAGCTGCTGACAAGCGTAAAAGTAAATTAGATGTTTTATCTCAATGAATACAGTTCCTGTTTAAATGTTTAAGATAATAAACTCAACAACTTTAGCCAAACTGAGACAGGACTATGTCAAATATTTCACTTCTGCAATGGACAGCTATTAATAACTCTCAATCTCATTTGGCCTGTTAGCCTGCAACAGATTGAACTGGTATGTTCACTGGTTGAGTAAGTTTGTCATCTTTTTTTCCCATCAGTTTTATTAACATTTCTGAAAGCCTCTTATTTTTGATTGTTCATTTATCATGTAATAATTGAGAAAATTTCCATGGCTCTTGTTTCTCAAATTTGGGTATAAATTGAGGCTGAAAAAATTAATATMATTTAAAATACAAAAGGAGACATTCAGAACTAAGGTCTTTTAAAACTGTTGAACTTTGAACTTGTTTTTCAGAACTATTTCAGAAATAAAACTAAAGCAATATGAAAGAAACTCTAAAATATTTCTGCGCTCTAGAATGTGTAACAAATTGTAAATTGTAAATTTTGTTCATAAGTTTTACAAAATTTTTAAGCTCACRTCATGATTGATTACTTCTAAACTCTAAATTTCTCTTTTTTAAAAAATCAGTTGCAAAACAATAAAAAAAGGCTTGGTTCAGAAGTTATTTTTAAACATTTTCAAATGATAAAGCAATTTTTCTGTTTAACATGGCTTTACTTTGAGGTCAACTTGAAATAGATAAACATTTTAGGATGATGTGGAAAGTATTTTCTGATGTTTTAATAAAATATTGTAAGACAAATCTTATATGGAAGGGATGCAGAGTTTATATATATGTTAATGAGTATAATGTTGACACTGTCTCCAGCTTGCATTAGCTCATCACAAGGTGAAGATTTAATAATTATTAACATATTTTGGAATTCCTATTCATATGACTGACAGGAAAGCTTCCCACTTCAGTAACTTTTCTTTGTCTTTTGGGGAATGAGGTAAAATCTTCCTAATCCCAGTGCTTAGGTTGTGAATTATTCTGTGACTCAAGAGAGAAAGTATTTCATAGGTAACAGTTCAATAGGATACATTTATCTAGACAAGTGATTTGAGAAGCAGTGGGCTGGCTTCTCCTGAGTGAAGGACATGATGCCAGATAACATGCTGCTTGCATATAAGCCATTTGAGGTCTAAATATAACTGCAATAGCACTGCCTGTGTAAAAATCCCCACGTATTTAACTGAGGAATGTGACTTACTGGCTTGTGTGCAATGCCAGGAAAGAYAGAGTCAGGCTGGTGCTGTGCTGAGATTTTGCAGCTTATGGGCTTGCTAGCTCAGGCATCTCTGCAGTGCACTTGATTTCATCCTGGGGATGTGTCCAGCTGTGAAAGCAACTGAGAAATAGATATTCTTTCTGCAGATCTTTCTTTGTCTTTCCTGGATAGGTAATATAAGCCTTTTAAGGTATGTGGGCTTTTGCAGCCTGTGTTTTCATGCATTATCTAGCTTTAGAGTCTCAGACTGTATTTTAATAAAAGAAGGAATGTTAAAAACATTTAATAAAATAAAAAGGAGGTGTATATATCTCTTCCCTATTGTTTTATCATTATTTGTTAATAGTGAGGTATAAAACCAATGAGATATGTCATAAAAGAAAAAACCATTGTGAGTAAACTATCARCATGCTTTGAGGGTGTTGAAGATACTTGGCTTAATCCTGCATATGCCAACAGTTTCTTAATCACAGAGTTATAGAATGGTTTGGGACCTGAAAGAATAAAGGAAGGGACCTTTAAAGGTAGTYTGGTTCCACCTTCACTGCAATGAGCGGGGACATCAAATACACACCTTGTTCTAGTTTAGGGGCACACTGGATGTGTGAGATGTGCTCCAAATGTGTGTCATGAGCCCTTAGGGAGAATTTCCAGACATTTTCTACTTTTACAGAAATCTTGGACAAAAACTGTGAAGCCACTATTATGGGAGTTTTCCCTGTTCCCTTGTATCCACAGTTCCTTCACCAAGAAAGAGAACTCAACTCTCCACTTTCTTCTACATTTATTTCCAAATATAAGGGAGTCATCACACAGAGGAGGAACCTTCCTGTTTCCTAGTTTCCCTTTCTAGCTATTATTATTGCAACTTTTTTGATAGTGCAAACTTCCTGGTCTGTACACTATACAAGATTAGTGATTTCTAAATTTGTTGTTAATTTCACGGCATTTCTCTACTGGACTCAGACTGCTTGTCTCCAAACATTGAACTGGGARTGAAGATCATGCATTTCTTCTCCAAATCCTGACTTCCAGGAGCAATAAAACTCTCTCCCCACATGTGARACATATTTTCTATCTTCTCTTTGTATTCCAGCACCTGTAAGTGTCGTCTGTAGAGAAATGGGAGGAAAATTATGATATTAGTGAAAAATGCATCATTTGAATACTTGTGAAATCTGGAGTAGTTTGTTAAACCATATTATTAATATATTTCTAACCTTTCTATCAGTTAATTATCTCTAGCCTTACGAGGAAAGCACAGGGATATTACCTAGACACAGCCTTCTCAAAGTCTAAAAATTACCCATTAATATTGATAGTATGAAATTATGTCTTGTCCCTGTGAAGAAGTGGTGTCCAAATTTGTATATAAAGAGTATAAAAAGGGCCTTAATGATGTTTGTTTTGCAGCATCAGTTAAACCTCAAACATGACACTGACAATTCTCAGCACCACATTGAGAGGACTAATTATTTATCATATTTACCAGTTCCATGTCCACTTTAGGATGCAAACTGCAAACTTAATTAAGTATATGGATGTGCTGGKCTTCCTGAGCCCTTTCCAGAGATAAGAATACATTATCCAACACAGAAGTGTTCATTCAATATAATAAACACGCCCATTCATATGGTGTTGGAGTCCAGAAACTGTGACTTTGTTGTAGAGTTGCAGGTTGTCTCTGTAGCAAAATTTGGAGTGAACRTGTTTGGGCAGAATATGAGAAATGTCAGAGAATCATKGAATCAGAAAGGATCTGAGGTGGTGTGGTTCGAGGCTCTTCCCCCTTTTTAAAGTAGGGCTATCTTTGGAYATTTGTCTACATTTTTAGACCAATGTCTAAAGCTTTCTAATTCTATCCAGATGAAATCTGCAGGAGGAAAGACAACATGTCTAGGTATCTCAGATACACAAAGACATTACAAAAGAGAAAATGGCAGAAAACTACATTAGTGTTCAGCAACAAAGCTAATTGTGCAGAAGTGGGTGCCTGAATTTAGTTAATGATTTTAAAGTACTTTACAGCCTAATAAACTTCAATTGCTCTGATGGGAATTTTCTGCGAAGAGCAGACTCAGTCCTGCAGTCAATCCATTAGTTAAKCCATCTTTGTTCTTGTGAATAATGTTATTTGCATTTCTGTATTCAGGGAGAGAATATGGGCTGTATGGAAATAGATTGCATGAAAGGAGCTAATGTAAATATTTTTACTCTTCCAGCAGTCTAAAGGATAGTCTATAATTAATCTRTAGTTACTTGAACAGGTAAATGTAACAAGTGTTTATATTAAGGTGACAAAAAGTTTGCATTTCACTTGGCTAAATATGTGATTGTGAGAAATTCTGCTTTTAGGCTCATTCCGTATATGACTACTGTCCACAGTAATTTTTCATTTTAAGACAGGAGTGAAACTTGTTCTTATGTTATGTTGTTTGTGGTGAATCTTTTTTCAGTGTAAAAAATACAAAGGTATACTACTTAATTCTCTTTTTATTTCAAAGCCGGCTGAATTGTGAAACCGATATGTGAATATTTTTATCAAAGGAAAAAGTTGGTGGGTTTGGACAATATAAGAAGGAACGAGAATTTCTGTGGCAATAATTTAGAAAATGAAATAACCTAAAACCAAATAACCAAAAAAACCTCAGCCTGTTAGCATGTGAGAGTGTTGAGGAGAAAATACAAAATATCTGCACATAGGATTCAGGAAATAAGTTTTCCTGAGGGCATTAGAAAAATACTGGTCAACTATAGTTCAGCTTGCCTGGTGGAATGCTCTTTTGCTGCTTCCTGCTGCCCACACTATTGTCTGCTCAGAGTTCTGGCACGTATYGTCTCGGCTTTCCATTCCTGACATCACCTGATTGCACAATTCATTCAAGTGGGTCAAGCCTTGTAACTCCAAAATATGTAGCAGCAATCAAAAGAAACTGAACTCCAACTTACACAGCAAGTTTCTGTTTGGTAGCCCCATGCAGCTGGCTCTGTTCAAAGCAGGTCAGCATTAYAGCAGTAGAGACAGCCAGAATTACTGTCTTGCAAGGGAGGATGTGGCCCCTTAATTTTTTATCCTGATGTTTGGGTTTTTCTTAACCCCAGAACCTTGCAGCATTATTGTTTCCCGAATGCGTTATTTCYATCGAGTACTGGCAGTCCCAGAATTGATAGGCAGTGAATCAATACTTTTATAKAATTGTGAAGCCAAACTAATTTTGCAGATCCACAGTGTGCAGTGTGTGGTTTTCCATTCTGGATACAATAACTGCAATYCAAAATACTCCCCCGCAAGCGTTGATTGCATGCTTTAGGAAATTCGCAATAAGGAATTTAATTAAGAAAGAAGAAACTGCATCACTTCATTTMAAAAAGAGAAATTCACCCGAGATATTTTGTTCATTTTCGTGCTATAATAGCAAYAACCATTTTTAGCTGAGGACATTTCCTGGGGCTTAATGGCCCATGGCTGTGCTTCTTCAGGTGATCATCATCATCTCCCAACAGTCATTAATCCCCTACAAATGCCCTGCACCTCAGTCATTACACGTGCTTAAATGTGCTTCTCCTGAAAATGAAATAGTTCTATATTTAATGCATCTTCCAGGAATAGGAGTAATCTTTCTGAGGTGAGGAATGAAAGAAGTTTATTAATGTGTCAAAGAAGTACTAATTATGAAAAGTGGATAAGTTCTGTTTCTGGAGATAGCACAACAAAGAATTTTTCCMCAGTAAGAGCATGTTATGTGTAAGTCATGGTTTTATGGCAATTTGCATGTCATGGTAAATGACAATTTACACTCATCTCAGTTGCAACACAGCCAAATCAGAAATACAGACAGTTATTTGCAGCTCGATTTCTTTTACATCTCAGCATAGAAAGAAAACATCTCACAAAACATGCAGTGTGTGACTTCAGTACTACTTAAAAAGGCTTTCCWTTCTGTAGCTGTAGAAACAGAGCTGTACAGTTTTACTAGGTRTTTGTGATAATGCAAGAAAATAAAAATAAGTTAAATCTTTCCTACCTAAAGTCTGAAGCTCTTACAAATAAATCTTTTGGTGAACACTTTATGAGTCTTTCTTCCAAATAGGACCACAAATACAGTGCCGACAGCATCATCAGAGATTTTAAACACAGTAGACAGCCTACTCCTGCTCAAGTAGAATTAAAGCCTTCAATGAAAATAATTGAAAGGAATTTGTCTTCATAAAAATTGAATTAGAATTGGGGGGGGTGTAATTTATTTTTATTTTATTTTAATTCTACTTACTCCTGTGGTGTGATATTTTCATCCTGTGCTACTAAGCATGCAAAGCATACATCTGACGTACACATTGCATGAAGCCTGTACCTGTYCCAGACAGATTGTGAGAAGGATCAGAGAAGACACTGCCTTCACTGAGTGAAAAATTAGTACCTTTTGGGTATTATGGTAATTTATTATTTCTGTTGGACATTCTGATCCCATGTACTTAGGGGACTGTGTAGATGAAGACAGAAGTAGAACTTTGGGCCATGCATTATTAAATGATGTATGTTAATTATGTCAATGTTACAATTATAGCACTCCTAGTCAGCACCTTTAGACTGCAGATTGATCTGAAAGAAAGAATTATTTTAACCTGACTCAAAAATTTATTGTCAAAATGTTCTGTTCCTTCACACAGACAAAAAATGCCATGATTATATTTCAGCATAAACAAAATATTTTGTTTTCTTCACAGAAAAAAAATCAGTAACAAATAAAAATTGTCCTAATTTTGCAAGTTAGGGAATTTTTTTTTTATGTGAAGACAAAGGTTTCTTTCAGAAAATTTTAAATACAAAATATCACAGACACACAGGTGCATACACATTTTATCTTGCTCCATTGTGGGTTCTAGACAGAGATATTACCTGATTTAGACTTTGAAATTTTTTCTACTTGACCTAAAGCTGTTTTCAGCAAAAACTTGYGAAAAAAAATTTATTAGAACTCTCATTAAGTCACCGATACAAAACAAAAATTGCACAGAGACAAGGAAAAGATAGAAGAGTATTGCACTTCTGAGTTGTTTTCAGTTTACCTTATATCTCATCATAAACAGCAGGTTGGGGGAAAAGTACTGATCTATTGTACTGCAGTTTGAACACTTCTTTTGCTGTAGATCTTGTTTAAGGTTACTTTGGTTATTTCTACCCTACCATGTAGCTTACAGTGTCAGCATTCTTCAGACCATTCATCAAAATTCAGCAGGCATGTCCATGATAAAGAGTAGTAAAAAAAAAGAAAGCATGTTTTTCTAAAGTGAATTTATTAGTTTTTCTATAATTCTTGTATAATTTATTTTACTCAACATCTCTGTTTTCACCCATTCATTATATTTACAGATCAATAGAACTAAAAAGAACAAAACCAAACAAGCAAACCTCATTTAATGTTTCTMATTCTAATTGTAAATTCTGTGTTATAGGTCTTGTTTTCCCTCTGTGCTGCATTCTGGGGAATCCAGYTGATGAAGCAGATCACTTCATTCAAAGATAAACATCACTGAAGGAGCAGATCTAACATGACCTTAAATATGGAAACAGCACTTTAGAATAACCTTCTAARTTCCTTGGAATTAATCAACCATGAATCTTGCTGAATTGCAGTCAGTTCACTTATGATACGAGAGATTTGTGATTTATATATGAAGGTTTGAATRATTCCTAAGGGGGTATATTCATTTTGATTTGATTTTTTTTAAAGAAATATTTAATTTCTCCCCAATTTAAATAAAATACTCATTCACAACATAGATTTTTACAGTCATAGGATTATGCAATCTTAGGAACCATGTAAAACTAATTTCATTTTTGTAGTGATTTTGTAAGTAATGATATGTGAAAAGTATTTTTCACAAGAGGAATAATTAAAATCATATTTGTTGTAACCTTGTATAAAGTGATTGACTATCTTCTTATTGWGGCTAAACATAAACATATGTGAATGTCATTTTATCTGTAATGATTGAATTACACCAGAATCTCCATGTCATGCCCAATTCAATGTTCATAACATACAGCTACATGAGGATGAGTAGTTGAGGCAAGAAAATGATTAAAAACAGCATGATAAAATAACTSGAACTAGTATGAGTTGAAACATCTTCAATAAAATTGGCAGATGTATGTGCTGTATAGTGCAGACACGCAGTTTAGGCTGAATTATTCACGGAATACACCTGCATTGCCAACTTGATAGTGATCAAACCAGGATTTGCACATGGGTATCCCACTGACACTCACTCACGTGACAAAATACTTGCAGGCTGAGCCCTTAATTTCTGGTAATTTCCTGCGGGGTGATGTCAGGGGAGATGCACGTCTTGTCTTTCAGGAGCTGTTGGAAAGAYGGTTTGTACTAAGATAGGCAAATTAAATACAAATGGTAGAGGGAGTCTCCAAACAGCAGGACTGGCAAAAATACTGCATCTAGGTTGTTTTTCTTTCCTCACACTCATCCAACTTTTTTTTTTTGGCTCCAAGCCTTTTAGAAGTGCTTAAAGTCAAGTAGCTAAAAAATGGAGTCTGTCTTAGATTTTTCAAACTAGTAATAATATCTGGATTTAAAAATGAGTTTGTGTTCTGTTTTTTACCCATTTAATTTTCCTTTAAGATGTTAATGGCAGTCTAAGAGACATCTCAGATTTAGACATAYAGCTTACTTTTAATTAACCCATATTTTCAGTCTCTAGCTGTAACAGATGCCACTGTCTGTGTAATTGGAAGTTTCCAGTAAATTTTCAGAAGCACGGTAATGTTATATAAATAAAATCWTTGCAATGTCTAGTGATAGTATAATCTTAATTGTACAGTAGAATCATTGAAATGCTTGGGTTGCAAGGAGCCTTAATGATAGGTTATTTAATAGATTATTTAAAAATAACAGAATCTGATTCCAGAAGTACAACAAAATCTGCAAACTTCTTATGTGGCCCTGTGAGTTAGTTCGTGCACCTACCTATATTTTCCAAATGGCAGCATGGTCAGTTTAATRTAACAAAGAATCATATGGAAAGTCAGTTTCCTGATCAGAATAAATTCTTCAAAGAGACATGAACAGGACAAAAATTTAAAAACTGGCAATTTCGGAGGGACAACAGTGAAGAACTAAGTAGAATTAAATTAATTTTAAAAAAGTCCAAATGAATGTAATGTATTTACATKATGCAATGAAAGGAGTGTGATTTCAAGGGCAAATATAAAATGTGTCTGATGAGGACAGGCTAGTCTTTAAAGCAGAGGCCAAACAAATTTCCACTTTTCCAACGGAATTTAGATCCCAGTTTCCTACTTCCAGGGACTTKCCCTTGTGCACAGATTGTTTGAAAGCAAGGTGGAGGAGAGGAACAACATTCTTCCAGTGCATACTGATCAGCAGGGTCTGAGAACAGCTCCTCTGGCTGAAGGCTTGAACAGGTTCATGGTGGGTGTCCAAGACTCACATGCTTTACAATCACATCACTTGGGTATGTATAAGCAATCCTTTGGCTATAGACTGAAAGCTAGGATTTGCTTCCTGGAGMAGGGARTTGGAGGGACAAGYTCTTAGAAACACCTTTGCATCATTSTTTCAGTAGCTGTGTGGCAGGTAATTATATCCCTGTTGACTTCCTTGTCACAAAGTTTTTAAAATATTAATTATTTCATATTTTAGGCATCTAACACCACTCCTGGTTCCAGTTCATGCTGTCTTTATGTCCACTGCAAAAAATGAAATAATCATTCCAAAGGTCTCTGGGTTGGAGTAATCAGGAGACTTTGGAGACTGAATTCTGACTTTGCCACTGAATTTAATTATGTGCAGTTAATATATATCATGCAGTTAATGGAATTAATGCAAATTGCTCATTGCTAGCATGTATTAGTAATATTTTCATAAGCAGTCTTCTCCCCTCAACTTTTTAATATTCCATTTCTTCATTCTTTACAATTTGACCGTGTTGTGTGAGCAATCACATGGGATCAAGTGAAATGAGGTGAATTGTCTGAGGACAGTAGTGAACAAAATACTGATGCAGAACTAATAGATATTGAGTGAGTAACTATCATTCTTTTGGAAAACCACTCTTTCAGGTCTCTAGGAGCAAAAATACTCTAGAGAGACCMACAACCTAGCCTCACATGTCTAAGTGGGAAACTTCATAAATAACATTTGTAATTTATACTATTGTGTAAGATTTCCTTTTGGTCTTGTTTGTTATTAAACTCCCCAGTGATGCACCTTAGGCAAAAAATTTGGATAAACAGAACTTTTTTTCATCAGAACTGTTAAAAAGTGATTCTCCTGCTCCTAGCAGCTGTTATAATGTCACATCCCTACACATGGCCTTTCCTGGACTATGACACAGCAATATCAAGTTACTGAAAACCCAGAAGTTACCAGCTGAATCCTGTGCCACTTGAGATCCGACCCTGCACCGTTCAAGACACCCAAAAACTTGCTGCTGACCTCAGGATCAGGGCAGAGCATTCCCAGTATGAAAACAAGAATGATGCAATATTTACTGCAACTCAAGCTTTGGTGCAGTGCATTGATTCAAAGTAACAGAGTTGCACAATTGCTTATTCCCGTGAGTAGCTAATATTGTATTCTTTCTTGTATAGTAAAATCAGAACAATTTGGTGGATAAATGCTGTAACCTATACTTCAATATCGGTTGTATATGTGAGTATATGTAGGTCATATTATATAAAGGACTTATGGGCTTTTCTCTTGTCTTTTTTGTCTTCAGTTTTCTCTCAGATCTGTGGGAGTTAGGACATCATTACTTAAATCACTACCTAAAGGAGGTAGCTGATCAGATATTTTAAAGCTACCWTTTTACAGGTAAAGGTCTGTGAACCTTCAGGAATTTTTGTCGTGTGATTAGAATCTACTAAACTGTGTGGCACCAAAGGTAAGWGTTGCTTGGATTTTATTTATTTGCTCTTGTGACAAAAAAAAAAAATAGCTATGTCTCAGCAATGGACTTCATCAAGAACAATGGAAACTCTTAGAGAATACTGAAAGTATTGCCTATTATGTGAACTATGTTGCCTTTAATGAAGTTTTTCTTAATCTCCGGCTTCTGAAATTGTGTGAATAAAAAAAAAAAAATATTTTTGCCTGCTGAAAGTAAATCTATAGAAAGCTGAAAACCTAAAAGGCAAACAAGAAGATTTTACTAGGTAATATTTTAAAACGTTTTCCCTTTTGAAACATTTTAGTGATTACATGAGGCTTGACTCATGGTTTTTGAACTCTTGGGATTGCTAATGCTGAATGGGAAAAAGCTATTCTTGGTCTGCCCTTTTCCGTAAAGCCTCTGTTTCCAGCACAGGCGTATACAGTGGCTGTGAGGCTGGGTTTTGCTGGGTTTCCTGGTTCCCTGCTGGTGTTTGACCAGCAATTCAGTTTGGAATTCAAACAAAGCAGGCCACAAGCTGGCTCTCTGACCCTCAGAAACTCTCAGCTCACGCAGACCTCACCACAGGATGCCGTGTTGCCTTCCATCCCCAGCAGACTGGGCAAAGCAAACAAGAGACCTACTATGGACCTCAGGATTTTCTCTTTCTATAGAGAAAACAAGTGTTAAAATACCTCATTTGAAACTCAGGTACAAACCACAACATAAAGCAAAAATAAGATATCTCACATGCTGGAGAAGCACTTCCATATTAATATCAAGGCCAATGGAAAGCTTGGCTCAGTTCTTTGTCTTTTTTGCCCCACCTATGGAAAACAGCAGAAAAATGTGGAAACATTGAGTAAAAATGAACTGCTGAGTGTCCTTGTGTTTATGGTTTGGCACAGAAAAGTGATACAAAATGAATTCTCTCCACCCCACCCCTTGCTATATTTTTACTGCTTCCTCCTTTATTCTTTCTTCCCATTTTTATCTTTCTCTCTGTAGTGTTTATTCATCTTTGTAAAATACCCCCTCCTGTCTTGCCTTAGGTTTGTTATGTGTGGAGGTACACTGTGGAATATTTCATATCCACAAGTCGGTTGTGGTTGGTTATTGGGTTGGTTTTTTTTTTGAGGAATTTTTTTTTTTGGTTTGTTTGTGTTTTGTTTTTAATTTATTATTTTTTTATTTTATTTGATGCACACCTATATTTACCTAAAGATGCCTACTTACTTTACTGTTCATATCAGTCAACAGGCTCTTCTAATATTCAAAAAAACACCATGCACTGCTCACACATTGTTAGTGTTACATTTATTTATTTCACTTGTATGGTACCTTTGCCTGGTTTCTCTAATGATTCATTTTCTATTTACATTCCAGTAACATGGCTCTGTCCTTTTCCCAATTTATATTCCCTCTCCTKCTTCCTTGTGATTAATTCTGTGTAGTTACTTTTTGTCCCTTTAGCACCATGCTTTTGCTGTCACTGTCTCTTTGCTTCAGGATGTACYACTGCAGGTTTTGTGCATCATTTTCTAACCTGCTGACTTTACCATGGCAGAGACAGACAGCCCAGAAATAGCAAGGTTTGATTCAAAAGAGATTAARTGAATAAAGAAAATCATGGAGCATTTTAATGCTATGGAATTTGTGGTGTTTTCTGCCTTTCTGCATTGTGGTGTTTTTCCATTTTTTCCACAAACCTTGAATGCAAGTACTTATGAGCACATAAATTACAATTATAGAGATTTGCCAGGAAAGAAAAACACTGTAAGACAATTGAACTACGATTTTTAGATCAAAGAATAGCTTATTAACTTACTGAGTGTGATCATGTCTTCTGCTGCTGTCTGCCTGCATTGAGGTCATGAGCCTGTTATTTGAAGATAATGGCATTACTCCTGCTCCACGTAGCAGCATTTGTGATTTCAGATCTAACAGCCCTTTACCTTCTCTCCGCTCATGACTCATGGCTGACTCACTACCTTTAATCATTCTGAAAGCAAAAGATTTTATTTTTGCTCTTCTTTTAATCACAGTGCAAAAAAAAATACTTTCAGGGAAGGTAAGGTGTTACATACTGCAGCAGTGTAGGTATGTGCCAATGTGCTTATTTTTGTAAAATCTTAAATATTCCCAGTTTTTGATCCATGACCATAAACTGGATTTCACAGTCTAATGGAGGAAAGCCTGATGGTCAGGGATTGGTGGAAGAAATTAAAGGCAAGTTGCTGAGATTCTGAGAACAAAGYGTGTCATTAAAGGTCAGATAACCTTTGGTTTTATTTTATATATTATTTATTTTRTCTGAAATACAGCTGTAAGAGAAAARTAATTTCTTCATGACTTTATAGCCYATAACAAGATATATAMTWGAATACATTTTTTCTTTGCTAACAATATTCCTGTTATTCATGGGAAWAATCTAAGAGTGCCTCATGTCTATAGTTGATTACAGTTAATTATGCCTTAATCATTGGACAGTAATATGTGTGTAAATGGCCTTATTAATGAAGAGCAATTACCAGTGATTTATGCTACAGGAGAAAAATTATTGTTCAGTAGGATTTTCCCCAGGTTTTCTTCTTGCAAGAAAGCCCCGTTGGTAGAGTTGGAATTTTGYTAACATATTCCTGGGTATTATARGACCATGGAAACTTGCTGTATTTTRCTAATGGCTTCCTCCTTGCACCTCTTTATGGAAACCTGTGGTATTTTTCCTGAGGAAAAATCCTAAGCAAKATAGACAGTAGACATTGTATCTGTGATAAATACATCCATTAAAGAGGATAATTTTGTACATTTCCTACTGTAATTTTCTCATATAGCAAGATAAATATACAGAATTGTATACAATGATTGCGAATCACCATCAGAAACTAGTTTTGCATAGTGGTTGCTAAAGTCCACTATTAAAAAAAAAATATTTATTTTGAATTTTCAGAATGAACAAAAGTTCAGGTAATATTTCTTCTAGATAGTGTTTCACAAACAATGAAGTTGTAAGCAGTGTAACAGAGCAGTGTCTCCAGTAGTATGAAATTAATTTTTATAAGTTTGTTGAAGACATTACCAGAGATGTCTTTTAGATTTTTTAAGGGAACCAGTAGTGATAATTGATAAGTGTTAATAAGGTTAATAAGTGTTAATATAAAATATTAGTCGATACACTATTAATACTTGTAAAAGAAATTCAGCTTTTTAGGTTCAGTTGCACAGTCTGAGCTCAGTCAAATTTGCCAAAAATGTGCACTGGGATGTTTTTGTTTTTTCTGGAAGATTTTCTGGAACTTATGGAAAATGTAGTTATGTAGTCTAAATATACTYTGTGGAAAATATTCAACTATAAGGTCCATTTTCCTGTTGAGGAGATCTCRGGGAAACAGAATTAATAGTGCCTGAGTCCTTGAGCTTGTCTGGTGAGCAGATACGCATTTGGTTTCTAAGATGTAAGGATTTATGTCTGCATTCTGACAGAATGGGATATGTAGATGAAGATTTGTATTTTCCAGAAGGTAACTGATCTCTAGTAACTGCAGTAATTTCTGGGTACCTGCAGTCATAACCTCCATGTTTTYACTGACTACAAATTCAGCAGACACTAAGGTTAAAAAGATGTGAAATAAAAAAAGTAAAATGATAACACTACCTGGCTTTATTCTTAAATTTGSCTCACCTAGGAAACAGCTTCTGATTAGGAGAAGTGAGCTAAAATTATGTTGAAAAATATTTTTCTTTCACGGTTTCTGTTTCTTATTTGCTTGTCTGGAGCAGSTATGTTAAATTTTTAAACTATGTATTAAAATTCCCACTAAAATTTTCAGCCTTTCATAGCTGTGACCATTGTGAACTTGACATCTTATTTTCTCTATCTCCAAAGCAAGTATGGAATCACAGACTCACAGAACACACTCAATTGGAAGTGATCCACAAGGATYATCAAAAACAATTCCTGGCCCTGCAGARTCACATGATTTGCCCAAGGGTRTTGTCCAARTGCTTTTTGAGCTCTGTCAGGTTTTGTGCYGTGACCACTTCCCTGGGGATCCTGTKKCAGTGCTSAACCACCCTCTGGGTGAAAAGCCTTTTTCTYATGTTCAACCTAAACCTTTCCTGCCACAGCTTGAGGCCATTCCCTTGSGTTCTGTTCCTGGYCACCAGAGAGAAGAGATCAGTGCCTGCCCCTCCTCTTCYCCTCAAGWAGAAGTTGTAAACTGTGATGAGGTCTCYCCTCAGTCTYCTCCAGGCTGAACAGACCAAGTGACCTCAGCYRCTCCTCACACGGYTTCCCCTCAATGCCCTTCACCATTATGGGCTAGGTAAAATCCTGTACTCCACATCTTGAGAAAATCTCATTTTTATAACTGATTATTATAATGCCATTGATGATTTTCTATGCTGGGGCAATTGCTATTGGGAAGTTCTGCTTTTGGCTTTTTTTCACCTGGGTTCTTTGAAAGGTCTCAGCACCTTTTTTACACCTTCTACAAGGAAAGCACACAAATGGGGAAAGCCAGCTAGGCTGAGCACCCTRATGTCATCTCCTGTGAATGGATTTTCTGTGGGAGATTGTTTAAAGAGTCAAGAGGAATGCTCTACARTTTAATCCTGATTTCTGTCTTCCCAGATTCTACAGAATCTCTGGAGGTGGTCACTCAAGTAAACTGCTTAGACACCTTGTGTGTGAGTACCTGGAGTCTACTTTTCTCTAATGAGCAGAGTCTAAAATGAAGAGGTCTCGTAGATAAATTTCCTGCTGTCAGTAGCACATCAAAGAAGATTAGTGAGAGATGAAAGAGTAACTCCTCCTCGCAAGAAACAGCAGGTAAAAAGCAAATGGAAAAGGCACTTGCTGTGTTCCCTAAGAGCTAATTTTAGATTGTTTGTACTTAGATCATGTCATTTCTGGGGGGAAGAAACCTTCCAACCTGTAGTGYGCGCTCATACTCAGTGCTCTCAAGCATGCCCCTGATGCTTATATCTTTTGGAGGTTCCCATCACCCCAAATCAAAGGTGGTCTTGGAATAAAAAAGATATGATAGATGAGAGAGAAGCAGCAGCTTAATCTTTAGCCTRCAGTGTTTCACTAAAAAGAGCCTGATCTTTGGCTGATCTTTGGCTTTGGCTACCCCATAAATTGGGTAGCTGTGCTGACCTTTGTGTTTGGTTGTTTTTTTCTGTCTTATTGAATTCCCTCACATCCTAAGCTCATTAAATCGTAGCCCAGCCAAATTGTTTTAAAACATGGTTTAAAAGGTAAGTGCAGTAGCATATTGTAAATTCTGTAGCTTCAGGCATGAATTTTTTTACGAAGACGTTTGTATTTTAACATAAAGACTGTAAGCCACAGACTTGTCTTTAGCAGAGCTGTTCAGGTGTCTGTGTCTTTGAATTAATGCATTTGGCATTCTAGACAAAGCAAGAAGGCTTCCTATGTGAGCACTGGGGACCTAGGCTGGACAGGCTSTCCTGCAGTTATTCATTTCTTCTCTTTCATCCTTCAGCTATTTGCTTGTAAATAGACTAGAAACATTTTGGGCATATTTGTTGCTCAAAATAGCTTTAAAGTGGAACAAGGTTGACAAGCAAGCCATAGGGAGCGTCAGTATGGGAGTTGTTTGTGCTGACATCTTGTGGTACAGTTTCGTTTGGGGATGGGTCCTGATGCAGCTTCTGACAAAGTTGCACCAGTGAAAATACTCTACTACTTGTTCAAAATGACATTCACTGGGCAAGCTTGCAGAGATTTATAGAAAAAGCCACAAGGTTTTTTAAGGATGGAAACCCTCACATTCCCAGGTGTGTTCTCCAGAATTAGGGGCTCCACTTTTTTTAATTTATTTAAAAATAAATAAATAATTCATCCTAATTTTTAAATTAGCTGGTTTTTCAAGGCGGGAGAGCTAGTAGATCCATCTCAACATCATATAGTAGAATAACACTGTAGTTACAGTGATGAGAGTTTGCCTCCTCTTTGAAGCTGGATAAAAAAGATTGCTCAGAACAATGAAAGATTCCAATATTCATACAGAAAGTATGTGTTGGCTTTTTGTTTTTTTTTTTTTGCCTCCTCTTTGAAGCTGGATAAAAAAGATTGCTCAGAACAATGAAAGATTCCAATATTCATACAGAAAGTATGTGTTGGCTTTTTCTTTTTGTTTTTGGTTTTTTTTTTTTTTTTCCACGAAGACTTAAGGGTTAGACAAAAGAACAAAGTATTTTCTTGGTCAAGAACAAAAGCTTAAAGATTTCTGTAGCATGGGCATTTAGCTCTGAAATAATTTCACTTATGAGCTTTACTTATCCATTTCAAGCAGTGCTGTCATGTTTTGACATGTCATTCCAAAAGCAGTAGTAAAGCTTCACAGCAGACTTACTCCAGATGTGATCCAAAACAACAGGAAAAGTGAACGTTTGTAAAACACAGCACAGTAATGTGCAAAATGGGCTGGAGAAAAGATAGGTCATTTTTTTGAAGTTGAATGGACAGAGAGCAAAAAACCTAATAACCAGGAAACTGCTTATTAGCCCAAACACCCAGTAGGTTCAGTTTTACTTTMATGTTCAGCGAAACTATTAGATATTTTTGATCTAACAGTGAGGGTTTAAAGAATGAAAAGACATGCACTCTATGGCTGGCAGCTGCTCACTTAGATGTSTAGCTTAATGAGTTGTGCTCTCATGCTGGGATTTGAAGCAGTCCAGCAAGTGAGGCTTCCCTGCTGTGCTTCTCTTTGACTGCATTACACAACCAGCTCTCTTTTATATTTTGATAGTGACATCTATTGGAGCTTTGAAGAATAATATTTTGAAAGAAAAATCCCAATGTATGTTGGTAAAAGCAAAATTGTTGGACAAGAAAAATTTCTGTTCAGACAGATATCTATCTGTCATCAAAACATACACAAGAAAAAAAATGCTGATGCCAAAAAAAAAAAAAAGAAAAGTAGCAGCAGGTCAAATCAGACTCAAGAAGAAAAATGTGCCTTTCTCTTTCTTGATGATGGGTGAACTTAGAAACTTCCCCAGCTGTCTGAAGTTTGTTTAGGAGGAACCCATCAACTAAAGCTGTAACCTCAAAGTGAAACAAATACAATATTTGATTAAATTCCCCATRGATACACACAAGACTTTGAYAAGTATTAACAGAACCAGATCTAGYAGAGTGGGTACGGTAGCAGTCAGYAAAGAGCTGGCAAGCCTTCCTCATGAGCAGTGATGTCTGATGTCAGTGCTGTCAAAGGGGCMCAGCCATCCAGAGTATTTGGGATGAAATTAGCTCTGCTTTTAATAGGCAAGCCATCTTCATGGGTTATRCTGAAAATATGGCTTGTGTCTGTTTAGAGCTTACAAGGGTTCTACACTTTTCCAGAGATGTAAGACTGATAAACAATTAGTAAGTGTGGCCAATGGATTTATTTTGCACTAAATTACCCAGTGTATTTACAATTTTTTTWAAATGTGCATGCACTTTGGACCAGCTCTAGCAGTCACAGTAGACAGTACTTCCTCACAAGATCTCTAGGAGAAATTAGGAGATCTGAAATGTGCAAGGAGAACGTTCTGTGGCAACTCCTCATGACTCTTTCAGGACCTTTCCTTTCTGTTTGTTCCTTATTCTCCTGAGAACTCCCAGAATCCCTTACTGCAAAGTGGAGAAATTCACCTGATTTTCCATAACTCACTTCTCTTCCTACAYATCTGGCCCTTGATGAATATCTTCATATGCAAGTTTCAGGTTCATTTGCTAGAAGCTGTGGCTTTGGAGTTTTTTTCCTGACTTCTATTCTACAATAATATGATAAAGAATTTCCTGTAAAAGAAATAGATTTCTTCAGTACATCAGACTATAGATTTTGCTATGGTTTTATTTTGGWTTGGGTTTTTTGCATATGATTTGATTTCAGTTAATTCTGATTTTTAAGAAAATTTATTTTATCAAGCGACCAAAGGTTTAAATGGGATTTTACTTCTTTGTATAATTTTGCAAATCTTAAGATTTGGTTTTGTTTTATTTATTCTGGTGTGTCTTCACCAGTAGTAATATGGCTATATGCTATTAACTCCATTATGATAATAAACCCACACATCAGTCAGGGAACTAGTCAGGCAGAAAACTTTCTATGAAATGAAAATGTGAAGTGTGGTCTTGGAATAGCAAATGTATTTGACTCAAACAATTTTGGTGTGAAAGTACTTGACAAATATTCAAATAACTTTATTGTCTTCTAAACTGCTTGTTTTTCAAATTTCTATGCATAAACTCCTGAATATAGCACATAAAACWATTTCTAATGCATTCAGTTATTGTTTTCAGATAAATCACATATTCATTTGTCCTGCTGCTGAGGGAGAAATGTTCTATTTTTACAGCCAGTGGTATGTTCTCCATTCTTATTCTGCCTTTACCAAGCCTGCAGGAGAAATAAAATGTTAATGATGTTGTAAAGATACTTTTTAAAATGAAAATATATCCAAATTAATCTCACCTTTATTTAAGARGAATTCTGTCATCTCTTTGGTAATTTTGGATTGTCTGTGAAAGAATAAAATAGGAAGTAATTAAATAGTTTAGTTAGAACATTGTGGCTTCTCTGTGCAAATATCACTACATAAAAATAATCCTGGTTTGTGAAACTGTGTCCATTTCACTTTTATGGATCATTCTCATGACATCAGTTTAGTAAACACTGCAGAGTCAGTTTTCTCCACCAAACARTGCTTTCAAGACAAATGATTGCACAAATGAATATAAAGAGTGAATACTAGAAGCATAAAGTTTCTTTCTCTGAGCTTGAAGATAGATATTCAGGCAGAAATTTATTTAATTGAAATGAGTAAAACTCACTAATATCTCTGCTGGGTACTTAGCAGGTGGGATCACAAGACACAGAGAGATAGGGAAGCCACAAGGTAATTTTATATATGTATCTGCATCTGTTTTCTGGTATGGCCAAGCATTTCTAATATACCTGACTATTATTAACCAGACTCTGAAAAGGTATTTAGACCTCTTCTCTTTTATCATACAATTGGGAGCATTAAGCTCAGAAAGGCTCCAGACTGATTTGCGCAGTGCTGTGCTGATAAGCTTCTTGGAACATTGTGTCCTGAGAGCACAGGACAGAGACATCCTGCCCAAGMCTGTCCTGTCTTATTAAAATCCACCTTCATCTGAGCTGTGACAGAGCACAACTCTGTGCAGAGCCATCGGGGTGCCTGCTGCCTCCCTTTCCCCCTGCTTAGGCTGCAGTGCTAGTTCAGGTGCCTCACTAGATCCATGGTGATGCAAGGTGCTAGAAAGGCTCTGCTTTGAAAAAATACTCCCTCTCAATGGCACCTAAACAGCTTGCAAAAAGATTTTTAAAAGTATTATTATTAATAATAATAATAATAATAATAATAATAATAATAATAATAGTAACAGAAACAGATAAAGAATACAAATACACATGGAAATATCTAAGCATAACTAAATGAATAGTTGTATTGAAAATATACTAGGAGTAAATCTGAAAGAACTGAAAAATAAGAACTCATCAGCAAAGAAAACTTTACCTAGGAAGCTAGACACTAGTGGAGATCAATTGAAAGCTGCAAAACTTTGAGTCCAGAAGCTGTAAAAGGAATGGAAAAATAAATTCAAAAAATATGTTTGCATATCCAAATGAATGCCTTGTTTCAGTTTTAAATTAAGAGGAAGACATAGAATGTGAAAGCAAAATGAGGATGATTCATGAGTTTGAATATAAAAAAAGGAAATAACTCTTGGAAACAAGACTAGGTAAGCTTAATGAGTTCAACTTTGGGCATTATTTAGTGTTCCAAAATAATGAAATAGTATGGATGCTTTCATCCCTGGAGAACAACAGATACTGYACTTCTCTTAGATAAAAGGAGAAAATAATTGAAGTAATTTGATGCTCATTAATCTGACCTTAGTAGAATTCAAAAGCGTTTAAGAAATGAAGAAAAATTWAAAATGTTCAGGTAAATAGGAAACACAATAAAATGCAGCATGGTTAACAAAAACAAGGTCATTTCAGATTAAATTGCCATTTTTCTATGGAATAAGTGATTGTTTTAGACAAGCACAGTATATTTTCACTATTTATCAATACTTTAACAATTATTGCAAAGTTGAGAGAGACTGTGATAAATGCAATAATTTTAAAGTATTTAAGGAAACAGACAAAGTGGATGACTAAACACAATAGGTCTTTTCACCTTCAAGAAAAGCCCTCTGAAAAGGAATATGTGATTTATAAAATCACAAGTAGAAAAGGATGCTCATTAACTTTCTTCAATGAAAAGTTTAGCTAACATCAAATGAAGTTGTTGGTTATTMGGTTCAAAAGAAAATAAGAGTTCACCTACCACATAATTGAGCTGTGMATTTTAGAGTTATAGAATATGTTTAATATAACAAATGTTTATGGAGTTCAAAAATACTTGAATTTATGTAATAAARTCTGTCATGGGTTATTCAACACAAAAATAATATACTTTCCCTAAGCAACAAAAGGGAAATTCCAGTCTCATGCAGTTCACCTGTTCTAATTTTCTTGGAAGAAGCTAATAAAAAGCACCCTGGGAGTTAATATTCGAGCTCTTAGAGATTCAGTCTTGGGGCTATTATTATTTAACTTTTCTCTAATTACCTTGGCACAGAACGTTTGAGTGCAGAAATGAAAATTAGCTGATAAAGCTGAAAGACATGGGGACAGACAGATCTGGATATAGTATAATCTTAAATAAATAGAATAACAGAAATTTAATTGACTCCAGTAATGTGAACAGCAGTGTCATTCACTGAAGGAAGGGCTAATCACAAAAACCTGCTGTTAACTCASAGGACAAGTGGCTGAGGTGGAATAGCTGGGCTTGCCATTCAGTTCCAGGGGACTCTAAAGGATTGAGGAGGGAGGTGGTGTGCAATGAGAAATTCCTTGCTCTGAGGAAAAGACCTAATGCTATTTTTGCAASATGTTGATGAGACCCTCCCCATATTACCTCAGTATTAGATGTAGCTCCAGTCACCTATTTGTAGAAGCAGGCAAAAAGGCTATTTGAAGACTGCAAAAGGACTCATCTTTTTAAGAAATAAAACAAAAGCTAAGAGGCATTGTGATTTCTTTTCCCAGGCTGTAGATTGCATGGTAGCTGGAATTAACAGGGAATTCCTCTTGTTTAGATGAGGATACAGCAAATACTGCATTCAGGCTGATGTAAACGTCTGTCATAGGGAGGGAAGAAGAGTGGAAAATTCTTGCTGTGCGCCAACAGGTAGTCAAAACACGACTGGGATGCACACCAGAACCTGGGAGAATAAAAGGTCAATTTGAATATAACCTTTGAGTCCTCAGGGATTAAACATTAAAAACCAGAGGTTGGTAAACTAATTGAAATACAATGGGGAAAGTAATCATAAAAAAAWWTTAAAATAAAAATTTGAAAGTAGATGTTCTGGAATTGCTTCCTAACATGACCAGTAATAGTATCAGTAGTGGACTGTAGTATCAGAGTTCCTTGTTCTTCCTGTCCTAAACAGAGTAATACATGCATTCTTACACTGTAAAGTAAGAGAAAAATGTGAAATTGAYACTTCCTTTCTTATCATCTCTTGCAAACCGAAAAGCAGAATTATTCAACTAGCTGAAACCTCCCCGAGACTGGGTGTCATCAAACCCAGATGCTTTGAAAGCCCAACTGTGTGGGTGAGTGACTTGACAGGGTGAGGGAGAGWGATAGTGAAGACACAAAAAACACAAGTAGTGAGAAATTAAGATTTCAGATTTTGGGTATCTTCCAGCTTCTATAGTAACTGAGTCACAGAATATTCTGAGTTAGAAGGGACCCACAAGGATCATTGAGTCTCACTCTTGAATGTGAATGGCCCRTACAGGGATTGAACCCACAATGTTGGCGTTTGCTGTTAAGAGGTATCTATTTCCATATATTTGTTATTTTAAATGAAACATTACTGTATTTTAATATTATCACTTTTAACATGCTGAGACCTTGATATTTAACAGCAGATGTGATCAAGATAAGATATTTTGCAGATGTAATTTGATGCTTGCAGCAAGGAGATGTTACTGATGAATGATACACTCAAGTTTACTGAGTGTGATTCCATCATCCTGACACCTAGCATGCTCTTCATTCACAATGGATTTATTCTCTGGTAAGTTTATATTTATATGAGGTTTTAT
>NW_026623417.1:802907-826277 GCF_030028575.1 Malurus melanocephalus | reverse complement strand
ATTTTGTTTTCTGAGAATCTTAAATAGTACTTCATTATGTCCTGTAACTCTTCTGCTTTTTGTTTAAATATTTTRGGATAACATTATTTATAAAAATCAGATTTCTTGTTCTTTATTTAGGAATGACACCAACAAAWTGTTTCATTAAGCAAGGAAATTTAGAAATTTATTTCTGTTCTTATTAACCAAGGCAAAACTAGCATATTTTCCCCTCCTCTTGTTTATGTTGCTGTAACTTGTGTGGGTCCTTTGCAATTCATTTACCCTTTCATACTGCTAAGAACTGAGCACCCTATTCTCATTCTCATCACTGAATTTCATTTTGTTTACTACTTTGATCTCCTTCAAGATGTTGCTCGATGCTGTGTTAATCCAGCATCAGTTGGTTTTTTGCTATTAGTGTTTCACAGCTCTCCTTTGTTGCTAAGCTCCTTCATAAATGAATCATATGACCTTGGCAGTTTCCCTCTGTTAACACTGCTGTTATTTTTCCTTGAAATTTTGCTCTTTGAATTGTAACAAACAAAAGGTCTAACCAAGTCTCTACAGCTGGATGCTTGTAGTTAATTTGGGCTGTTAATTGACTAGGTGGGGAAATCTGGCTAAACCCAGTACATCAGGGGACCATGCTGCTCTTAATATAAATGGTTCAATGGGGAAATTGTGAGAAGCAGTTTTTTYAGTCTTCCTCAGAATTTTCACTGGTATAATGAAAAAGGGGTATTCCWCTCTGGAGGTATGTGTTATGACAAGCTGTTATAGTCATATTAATAAAGAACAACTTTGGCTTTTACAGACTCTTTACTAAGTACTTAAAAATACTTTTGTGCTTCTTGTGGTGGTTTTGGGGTTGCTTTTTTCCTGGTGTGAACTAAGGTAAAGGACCTTTGTCTTAGACTGCCTGCTGGTTTGTTTTATTTTGTTCCTGATTTCATTTTTTTCCTTTTTTTGCCCTTTTGTCAGCATCTTGCTGGCTTTCTGCTTGATTTATTCTCAGGCTTTTTTTCCTTCTGCAGCCTTAAGAGAGACTTAAAGGTCTACTTTTAGAGGTTGGAAATTTTGGATTTTTTTTTTTTGTTTGCCAACTGAAGTGGTTTTTCCCTCCTCTTAGAAATAGGCATTTCATTTCCTTGCATTTTATTCAGATAGCTGGTAATATAACATTTCTATTTTCATACCTGRGGACTCTTTTYTTAAAATGYTYTGTGTAGCTTTGARGTAGCCWTTAGTCAGACATAAATTTGTAGAGRAGAAAATAGCAAAAGTCAAATGTGGTGATGGYCATCAGAGTCAGTCTTCTGAGTCATGTTAGTGACTAGCAGTCCAGAGGGCTCTCTCTCTCTTTTCTGGCTGTTCTGGCAGACTCTCTTTCTTAGTGTGTTAAATGACAGTGTGTTATTTTGTCTRTGCCAGTCTGTTATCTCTTTAGGACAGGGGTCATGTCTTCTTAGAATTTAAAACTATGAATGGCAATGCAAGAATAGCTCATAACTGTCTGTCTCTTTACATATTAATTACCTTAGTATAATTTAAGTGTGTCTCAGTATGTCTCCTGAACATTATTTTTACTGAAGTGTGTCAATTTTCATTAMATTAAATGAATACTCATTTAATTTCCTATCTCACCTCTGAGCCCATTTTATTAATATCAGGATTATTCTTGCATCCCTCTGAGTCTTAAATACTCTGCTTATTTTAGTATCGTCTGCAAATTTAATGATCTGACTTATTAGAGCTTTATGTAGACCGTTGAATAAAATATGAAAATCTGCTGGTTTTAATCTAMAACCCTGTGAGACTTCACTTCTCAGCAGCTGCCTTTCCACTTTTTGTCCAATCCCRTGTTTTTCTGGGTATTAATTGATACCTTGGTACTGCTCACCCYTGAAGGGAGGCAACTGCATCAGACCTGGAGTCAACTGAACTTATCGTGGTCTTTCAGGAACACCAGATGCCCTAAAAACCCAAACCCATCAAGGATGGGAAAGAGTCAGACTTCAAAATACAGACTTTCAGATGTGAGTGCTGGGTCACGAGTGCTTGATATTGGACAAAAGTTTCAATAAAGATTTACTCCATCCACAAGGAAGMTTTCTTAATGATAACAACGATCCATCATTTTGACTTTCCTCTGAACCTCCTAAAACCCCAGTTATGTCAAGACTCTTGGTTTATCTAGGCTAATAACATTTTTCATTTTTAAAAGTAACCAGATTTCTTTAACATGATTTACTCYTTCCATATCCACAATGACTCATAATGATTAAATTGTGCTTATATAATTATATCCTCTAAAATGATCTATAAATGTAACATCTCTTTCTTAAAGATCAGACTCTGAGGAATAAAACTTCCTTGATTTATCTCTAGAGATAAAACGCTAGAGGTGTTCATGGCAGGATTAGACAAAAGACTGAAAGCTCTGGAAAAAAGGTTTGAAACTTGGTAGTGGAAGGGACTTCCATTATTATTGGTTTGTGAGGAATACGACACTTGTAGATTTAAGAGCAGAAGAGCTGAGAGTCAGCTTGGTTTGTGAGTGTATGGACAAACTGTGAGAAGGAGCTGTGTGAAGTATTTTTCTGTGAAGATTAGAGATGTGTAACCATGGACAAATAAAAGAAAAACACCAGGCCTTGGAGCTGGAGGCTGGGGGGTCTGTACTGGCTGAAGGTTTGGTGAGCAAGGAAAGCATGAAGCTAGGGAACCCTGGGTGTTCATGTAAATAAACTGAATTATCATGTCAAGAAAGAAGGAAGCTGAATGCTTTTTGTGAGTAAATTAATATAAAGGTATGGGGTTGTTTTTTTTCCTTGAAATGTTCAGTACCTAAAGTAAGGGCTTATAGCTTGTCTTCATTTTTTGGAGTCAATAATGAAATATTGCAAAATACAACACTGTAGGTCCAATTGTGAATCTGGCCATGTGGTGTAATAAATCATGTTGTTCCTATGAGCTAGAACAGTAGTGCACAAGCAGTAGTGCATGCATAATTTCTAGAAATAACAAGCATTCTGATCTGGATGGGGTGAGGTTTTTGATTATGGTTTGTCAGTTTCAGGATTTTTTAATGCTATACTTTCACCTTTGAATTACAGGTGTCTGAGTTATCTTCTGTTACAAATAGTAAAAATGGAGTGAGCTGAAGTGTTCAACCAAGTGATTGAGGGAAAGAAGACAACTTGGAGACCTGAGAGTGATGCATTAGTAGCACACAGGCTGTGTGAAGAAAATTGCTGCCATATTACTTTATTGTGGGAGAAGAGGCGCTAAAAGTCAACAGAAAAAATTAACCAGTAGCTGTTAAGTAGTCAGAGCCAGGTTCAAAATAAAACAGCAGAGATGGTCCTTCACATACTTAGCTGATCTAYAGAGCCTCTAGTCAAAGAATATGATATGTGCTAAAAACATTTTGGGCACTAATAATGAATGTCTCCATGAACTTGTCAGTGTCTAATATAAAGGAGCAAAGTGCATCTCGGAGTGGCTCAAAATGAAGCACTGTGGGGGTTGGAGGCTGCTAGAAAGTTAAGTGCCCTGTTCTTACATTTGCTCCTTTGACATTCACTTTTTCCCCTGTAAGCCAGAGTCGCTGCTTTTGTGTTGTGTTCAGCTGCAAAAGCCATGGCACACCTGTTTTCTTTGCTGTGGGRAGGACAGAGCTCTGGTGACTTCACATATTGCTCTGTTGCACTTTCTTMTTTGACATGACCWGTAAGATGTGCATTAAGGKCCTGCAAGTGAATRTTTTATARTGCTGGTGTTGGAAATTGCCAATATTAGRTGAGGTTCATTAGTTGTAATTTTCTAAATTCTGTAGRGAGGCTGGTAAGTGGAAACCCTTTWAAGGGAGAAGGAAGTAGAATTGCAGGGTTTTCAAAAAGTTGCAGCAGCTGTCCCAGGCTTCCCTGCAGGCCTTTCTCTGTCTTAGTTGTTTTCCTCAGGTGCTGTGGGCAGTTCTAGGCACCACAATATGAGAAGGTTATAGAGCTACTAGAGAACACCCAAAGGATGGCAACATGGTAAAGGGTCTGGATGGGAAGCCATATGAGAAGTGGCTGAGGTCACTTGGTCTGTTCACCCTGGAGGAGACTGAGGACAGACCTCACTGCAGTTACAACTTCCTTGTGAACAGGAGGAGGAGGGGCAGGGACTGATATCTCTGGTGACAAGCTATGGATCTGAGGGCATGCCATGAAATTGTGTCAGGAGGTTTAGGCTGGATATTATGAAAATTTTCTTCACCCAGAGGGTGGTTGGCCTCTGCCACAGGCTCCCCAGGGAAGTGGTAGCAGCAYGAGCCTGACAGAGTTCAAAAAACATTGGGACAACTTTTGGACACATGGTCTAGTTCTTGGGCTGTACTGTGCCAGGCCAATTGGAATTTATGATTCTTGTGGGTCCCTTCCAACTCAGGATATTCTATGTTTCTTTCACAAATGCTGCTTGGTAGATGCCTAAAAGGAAAAACACAGGTAATGTTGAGGGTGACATTAACAATGTGATCCAGGCACTTCCCAGCCTCTTTAGGGAGTCAATAGCTGTAGTATTTGCTTTTCAGGTGCCTATGGAACCACCACCTCACCACCCACCCTTTCTTTTGTATCCCCCATAGTGGAGGATGATGCCATGGGGAGAAAGTGGGCACTAAATCCCTGTTTTCACATCTTGCACTTTGCATCTTGGGAACATTCAGTTCTGTCCGGATTTACGCCTGTGTGGGGGTGAACTCTAAGGGAAAGGTGTGGGAGAGCAATTTTACAAGGCTGGAAAACTACTGTTCAATAGCCTTTAGTCATCTGCAAGACCTTTTGCCAGCTGATACACCTTATTAACAGCACAGGCTAGGTATTTATAGAGCCACTGCATCCAGAGTTTCTTTCATAGACAAGCTGTTCATACTCTGCAGGACCACATCACTTGGCGTAGGAGGTTGAGCAATCTTTATTGAGGCAGCAGTGTGACCTCATACCCTGCTGCTAACAGAGGCATAACAGCAATGCAAGATTAATTTTCTATTTTTTCCCCAAGGGTGTGAAAGTGTATCTCTTTTAGGTTCAGTCTCAAATCAAAGAGTGAGATGGAAAAATTCAACTCCGCTTTCACCGTTCCCCAATTATTAGCTAGAGAAACAATTCTATTAACTCAGATGACACACAGATGATTAATCTTATATTTTTTTATCAACACAACAACATTTTTTAAGTCCCTATGGAGGAAAATATAGTGTGTAAATCCTAAAGAAAAKGAGAAAAATAAGTTGTAGGATTTCATTCCTTGTACATTCACACTTGATATTAACACCTCCTGGTTAGAAAATGCTCTATATAGTTTTTGTAATGCCTTTTTCCAGTCTTGGGATGGACCAGTATCATAAGATGTGGACAAAAGGACTGTGTAACAGACTTCTTGTGCTTAATTTAACCTAGACTTAGTTAGTAGATTGGTGGAATAGCTGTAGCTAGTGAAAGCAGCAGGAGCATCGTAGCATATCCAAGTGCAGTATTTAAAAATGCCTTGGCACAATTCAAGATGCTGGATTCATAACAGCAGAAAGTAGCAGCAGGTATTTGAGAATCATAACAGTGACATAGATCAATGAACCGTATACTGCAGCATTTAAAGGTCAGTCCATAYGTGATGCTGTGCAAACTGAAAGCTTAAATTTGTATTTTCAAAAATAATAAAGCAATACTGCTAATTTGTCTCATTTCACTCATGTTAGTTWATGTGCTATTGGATTTGTGCTGGAAAAAGGGTAGAAGAACAGAAATGTCTAGAAAGAGCTTCTTARTGAAGAGAAGAAAAATTGTAAACTGAATACTGTTCGTTTTTCACAGATGAGATCCAGTGATTTTTTTTACATTGTTAGTAGGCCTCTGAGGCACTAGACTTTCATCCATGGCATTGTAAGAACAGCCATGCTCCTATGCCTTGGAGCCATTCAGGAAAGTTCTGGCAAACACGGGAGATATTTCCRAACCTCTTCAAGCAACAAGAAAACAAAATGCTTGGTCAGAAAACCGATTAATTTTGGAGGTCTGGTCTACTTAGCTCTTGGGAATTCTGAGGCAGAAGCTGATTGTAATTCTCTGCTTCTGAAATCCCAATTCAGTATTTTTGGTGCAAGAAATTACAAAACTTTAGAGACTGTTTTGCTTTTCTGATTTCACTCTTTGGGAGCTTGGTGCAGATTTGCAAAATAAGCAGCAAAATAAGCAGCCACTCCTATGAAGCACCTTGTTTATATTTTTCAAGTGCTAGCATAAACTGAGGGTTAGTTCTCTTGAGATGGTTCTGTGAGGCCATAGGTCATTATTCAAGATGATGTTCTTGGAGATTTCCATTAAAAACACTTTTCCCCATCAAAGAATAATTCTGCATTTTCTTCTTTACTTCCTCTGGTAAAACCACAAAGCAATCTTTCTGCTGGCTGCTCTGAGAAATGCAATGATTGAGGTGTTGTTTATATTGTTTTTATTATTAAAAAATTCTTCAGGTACTTACAGTAAATATTCAAAAAGTGAATATTTTTATCTAATTGTACCTAGTAGCTGAAAGTGGCAGCCATCCTGGACTCCCAGTTTACTCTAAGCTCTCAAAACCAGAATTTTCTCAGGAAAAAATATTCTGCTATGAACTAGTTTGGAAGTAGCTATTGTTCTCATTTAATGAGTGATCATTAAATGGGGTTTTCTTTAACTCCCAATCCTCACATCCTCTTTAAGTATGAGAATTGCACCCCTTGGTGTAGTTCCATCAACAAAATACATCTCGTTAAGGTGATGCAAAATGTTCTGATGAGGATGATGAGGTAACTTTGTTTTAGTGGATGGGAGTAGCATATTTACTGATGTCCCTTTCCCAAGTGGAGATACTTATCAGTGACCAGTTGATGTTAACCAACTGTTTCTGGCCTGAGGTTGCATGTAATATAATGTAATAATGATGATTCTTATGATCAGCTCCCTATGTAGCTGCTGCTAAACCATGGCATTTTGGAATAAAAGGGTGTTTTAAAAAAAAAAGAAAAATACAACCTAGTTAGCTTAGTTTATCCCTTTAACATTAAATGTAATTCCAGAGCTATATATGCCATATCTGCTTTTTCCCATCATCCAGCATGGACAGCACAATGCCTACAAACAGAACATTTGCTTCAATCATATGAGCAAACATATCTCTTCAGGAAAAGAAATTAAAATTATAACCTTTCTTTTGCTTGAACCAGCACATTTACAAAGATTTTTTTTTCTAGTCTAAGGTTGTTGGTCAGATCCGTCTTGAAAGTTTGTAGAAAATAAATTCCAGTGTCTCAGAAATGTCCAGAAAAAGAACTTAATTTGTTGGAGGTTTTTTCTTTAAGTGTGATCATTTTGTGCAGGYATTGGACTTATGCAGAGATATTTCTGTTTCATGTGATTAAAGTAATGCTATTGTTATATTTTAGTCTRTTTGCCTTTTCTTGTTTGGTTGTCTTAAAATATGCTTTATTTTCTTTAGTTAAAAAAGTTTTTCAAGTACTTGGAATTAGTCATTTTAGAAAGGGTAGATTAAAAGACTGTTGTTTGAGAAAGTTGCACAACTRCAACAGATACTCTCTGAAATAATGTTTTAGAGTGGAACTGATAAGGAGCTGGATAATAGGCCAGCAAACAGGATGTCTGTAGTCCATCAAGGATAAAATGAGATCTATATAAAGCAACAGTGTAATTGTAAAATCAAGACACGTAGACTGGAAAAGATCCAAAAATAACATTTGAAGATATGTCATAAACAGACCATGTGGTTCTGATAAAAGACTCAAATGACACTGTATTTAGCATATAGGTACAGCAGAGAAGTCAACTCTAAAGTCTGAGTAGCTGCCTGATTACATGCAGTAAATAACAGTCAGCCTATTAAGTACTGATTCCCTGTTTATGAAATAGAGCCATAGCTTTGGTATTTTCTATTCAAGCTGCAGGAGAGGTAKTTCCTTGTGGTGTTTGGACCCAGTACATGGGGCTAAGGTTATCACCTGTCATGTAGTCTGAAGAAGGAGCCCACTGGGTAAAGGCAGAACCTTAATGACAGCTGAATGGATATGATCTGTGCTTGGTGCAGGAGCAGCTTTTCCTCTGATTAAATCCCTGTAGTGGATTGGTAGTGGTTGAATTGTTGACATGTTTGCTGCTGACATTGGAAAAAGCAGGCAGGAAGTAACCAAACCAGAGCATCCTTTCCAAGAACTGCTGCATGTTCCAGGGCACTGTGGCTTCATCAACAGCTTTGACAGATTAATTACTCCATGTTTAGGTATCAAAYTCTGCCTCAGGAAGCATTTGGAAGCCACCAGACAAAATGTCAGATGATCTCCATGAATCAATGCCTTTTGGRGTTCTGATGTCTCTGATCCAAGAATTATCTGTCTCGCTGTGGTGAGGGATATATCTCCAGACCCAACAGTTCCTCAACAGAAACTTGTCTTCAGATGTCTTGGATCTGTCATCTTAGGCTTACAGCTACCAAAGGGCAGCTAGAAGACAACAATATGTCAGAAATCCAGAAAATATGGGTTTAAGATAAAWACAAACCACAAACCCCCAAAATCAAATCAAACCAAACCATCTAATAATTTCAGCTCCTGTCTGAAGATGCAGAGAGGAGTAGATTTGGTATTGTATAARCACCATATACAGACAAAACAGAATGCAATATTTTAGTTCTATTTGAGTATTTTTTGTTCCTCAGACTTTTGAGTAAAGGAGTTTGTCCTTTTGATTAACCTTAATAATAACTATTGTTCTGAGTAATTTGTTCTTTGATTAAAAACAAATCTGGCCAATGATGCATGAAATTTATAATTTCAGATTTTTTGCAGTTTYAGGGACCATATTTGGTTCATGTTACAATTCGTTAATGATGTCTCTGAAGATGGTCTGTGTCATTCCAAGCATTCAGGCCCCTACCAAAAGGTGGCAAGATGTTTTGAGGGGTGGAATTGAGGCTTTACACAATCTTAATTGAAGCCTGTGTTCTGACTTAAAGCATGACAAAAGCTATATCCAGATACAGCAAATAATTGCAGGATTGTCATTCTGTTCAGGTATAAGTTTTGTTAGGGGTAGCTTCACATCATTCCAAGGAGAGGAGAGGCCTCTTGCCTACTAACTGCCTTGAGAAGGAATCAAAAAGGGATTAAAATTCATAAAYATATTTTGAATTACTATTTTTAGGGTGTGTAATCTGTATTGTAACTTTTTTAGCAAAGAGCACTTGAGAAGGTCAAGATTTATTCAGGAAGCATCAGAGCTACAGTTCTCATGGGACAAAACGCAGCAGCTCTTCCAAAAATAAACCCAGTTACAAAAAAGAGCTTTTATTAAAAAAACTATTTAGGGCTTTTTGAGCCCATCTATTAAATAAAAAACTSGTATGTTCTGTCTTCCAAAAGCTAAAAAAATTGTCATGGAGTGCATATTCTCTCTAACTGGTTATTTAAATTTTGTTCTGTTTTTGAGGTCTGTGAAGTACAATGACTTCCTGTTGACTTCAGAATGTGGGTATATAGCTTAAATCAAGAGCTGAGTAGTTTTTGATCCAGTCTACCCAAATCCCAGTTGGGTACTAAGAATAATTGCAAGTACAGAACATAAATATCAGGCAAAAATCCAGATAGTTAATCTTTTGTATATAAAGTCATTAGGCACTATAGAGTATACAAATTCCACAGGTATTCAACTTTAGTGTTTGTGGGATTTTTTTTATTTGTTTGGGTTTTGGGGTGAGGTTTTTAATGCCTGGTTAGAGAGAGAGAGATATATATACAGCCTGTTCTAATCCAAATTTGAGCAGAAAAATATCATTCATATATTTAAATTTCTTAGAAAATGTTTGGTTTAGGGCTTCATTTAGTCCTTGGAAAGAAGATGGCGATCTTCCTCCTGCTAATCTAATTTCTTTTATTATGATGGGATTGCAAAACCTAAAATAGAGGGCATTGTTGGAAACTGGAAATMCTTGTCTTTCTTCTAGCTAATGTCAATGTTTGAAGCAAACAATTCCATCTGTTTTATCCTCATCTTAGACCAACCAAGATGTTGCTGCCAGTTGGAGGAGCCTGAGGGAAGAAGTGCTTATGTTACATTCCGTGAGCCACAYGGATGTGTGTGAGCCCCAGGGTGATTTACAGCCAAACARCAATGGAGGAAGGRCACACCTAATTTAGTCACACAGGAYTTTGCTTCAAAGGTTTTCAATGACATTGAACTCTCAGTGACTGCATATAAAACTTTAGGTGTACCAGACAGGCCTGTTATCTTGATCCCAGAAGGCACTTTGGCATTTCTTCTCCCTTAATAYTCAGCTTCCAGGATTTCTAGTGTTGCTGTGCACTGTGGAAGTGTCATCCATTTGCTCTTGGTAATGCAGCACATGTAGAGTATTTTTGTGTATAATAKTTTAAAAGCCAATGGAGAACTGTTGATTTTATGGGTTTTTTTGGTGGCAAAAGTTGTAGAGGAGTACTATACAATAAGAAGCTTGTGTAATAGTGTCTAAAATACATAAAATTATTCTTATTATATAAGTGGAGTATAAAAAATACTTGGCATGTCACCAGTTAAATTTTRGGATCTGTAGTCACTCCTGCTAAATTGAATTGGCCTAAGATTTGTCAAAGAATATGAAGGGAAAAAGATCATTTAGTACTAATATAGGATACAAGAATAAGTTGAATGTAATGTGATGGAAGAAAAACTTATTTCAAATAATCTTATTTTTAAATGGCAGTCAATAGACTCTTGATGCAAAAAGTAATTAATAGCTACAAACAGAGAGTAGTTCTAAAACCCATTTTATTTATTCCTAACACCTGTCTCTCTATGAAAAAAAAATACAGTAAAATAGTCTATAGAAAGCATAATTTTTCCCTAGTAGTTCACAAATGGATAAWTCATCAGCCAGTTCTCAAAATAAGGAGAAAGATTTTCTTCCTTTTAATTATAATGTATCTGTATCTCTCACGGTAGCTCCCAAGATTAAAACTTGAAAAGATACAAGARTAAAACTCCCTTTCCTCTGCCCTTTTCCCATGTAATAGCAATGGAAATGTTTTCTGAAGGAGCTTCTAGAAACTCTTCAKAGTTAAGTAATTGCCACAAGAATATAAAATGTTTGGAGGAGTTTTAAATAGAAGCTGAACACTAAACTTTGCATTAGGGACAAATCTGACTGTATCAGAGTCCCTTTATGTAACTTAACAGCATGAGCTTGTCATAGAAAACAGTTACTCATCAATCAAGAAAAAAAATAAGGAAAGCAAGGTAGAGACTTTTGTCATAGAAATCTGTGCTATGTTATCAACATTTTGTCTACTATTTTCCAGGCAAAGAATGAAGTAGTGGATCACTATTTGGTGATTTAAAGCAGAAACATTTCACAATCCCAGTGGGCCATAACATTGAAATATTGATGTCTTCTTCCTTTCTGCCTTCTCWGTGTTGAGTTGTATGATGAGTTAGACACAAAAGTCTTTCACATTTAGGGACCGTGAAGGATCCAGCAAGACACCTGACTAAACACAGACAATATGAATTTATTTTTTTGTGGTTCACTCCCACCCGTGTGAGTTAATCCATCTGTGTTTTGTCTTTGTTGATCTGTCCTCATTTAACTCTTGACCCAGTCATGTACTGACAACCAACTTTGTATTCAAACACAGGCACTGAGGTGACTTCATAACCCTACAGGAAATACAAAAGCCAAGTGTGCCTGCATCAGGCGAGACAGTGATGGAGTCTTGTAAAAACTCAAGCACAAAAACACTAGACCASGTGARAAACTGTCCAATACTTTTCCTTAGRCTTTCARGGGGAAGAGGGAGGAAGGAAAGAGCAGAGCCATGTGAAMCTGGCTCAGCAACCAGGGCCTGCAGCTGTGTCAACACCACGTTGTAACTGCCAAATGTCTCTGTGACTGCYGAGAGCAGCTTGTATTCCATCTGGGAATAAGGAGCTATTTTTCACAAACACTGCCTCCCTTTTAATAAATGAGGTATACTAGGATCTGTCTTAATCATCTAATGGACTTAAAATTTGGCTTCAAATAGTAATTTTGATCCTGTTTTAATGTCTGCTGGGACCAGTAAAGACACATAAGTGAAACGACACTTCAGAACAATGCAGACACCACTGTCACTGTACTTGTTTTATGCCTTCGACATATATCTCATGGGTATACATAGTTAACTAAATGTAAATAACATGCAGCAAAGAAACTTCTATCAAATTTTGTACCAGATCACTTGCTAACACAAACATAGAATCATTAAACAGACCAGTTTGGAAGGGACCTTGAAAGATCATTTGGTCCAACGTGTCATAGGAAAGAGATTCTAAATGAGATCTGCAGCATCCTGTGCAATTGCACCTTGAAAACCTCCAGTGAAAGGGACTCAATCACATCCCTGAACAGCTTCTTCTAGTTATGGATTGTTCTCACCATAAAAAAATTCTTACTTATATCAAGATGAATTATGTGGACTTTGTCTAAATTCATATTGCTGCTGTAACAGATGAATCAGAAAGAAATTAGGCTCAATGCTCACTACTGTTCTTGACTCAGTAGAATCAAGAATAACCTCTGCCCCTGTAATGTCCACTTCCACAATGTTTAGCAATGGATATCGGATAATTAGGGATGCATGGCACATAATACATTCATAATTTTGACAAGTCTTCATTGAAACTGCTTTACTTTCTAAGATAAGTGAAACACTTCCTTTAAATCATCCTTTCTATTAAAAAGAGCCCTGGTAATGTGTATTTATTTCTTGAGCTGTCACTAAAACTTGTGTTTGCGAGATTCGTGTTCCCTGAGTGAAAGACCAACCCATTCTGATATTAAGCCAATATTTAGTTAACTGTCTTTAGACAATTGCTAATAGAAACCTTCAACCTACTTATTTTTATAAAATATTTCATTAGAAGAATACGTGCCACTCCTAGTAGTTTATTGATTGCTAACTATCTTTAATGATAGCAGAACATGTAATAGTGAATCTTGAATTCAACATTTTTTTAATTTTGAGTTTCCTGACTATATAAAARCACATAAATGAGGCTGCTATTTATATTTAAGGTGGTGGGCGTTTTGTGTCTTAAAGTTAAGGGAGATCTGTAATGTAGTCTATGCTTCTCTACAGTCTTCTGTGGCATTTTGTAGACTCTGTAGCCGTAATCATTGGTCAGAATATGCTAGCATTTATGTTTATGAATTTTCCCCCAAAAATTAACAGACATTTGAAATTACTTTTGTTTGCCTTAGTGAGAACCTAGTTTGTTTTTTATTGGTTTGGTTTTGTTGAGTTTTGTGTTTCTCAAAGAAAGCTATTTGTACARTAGTGCAATGGGATCAGTTGATATCAGTTTAGAATGGATAGGCTATCTAGGTAKATAGAATAGAGGTTTTTCATTTGCYGAAGTCTCAGTCTTTGAATTGCAATGGAATGGGTTTGGAGGAAATATTAAAATGTTTCCATCCTGAAGGCCACAATGAATTTTTTTTAAGTGATATAAGTGCTTTCAAGAGTAAAAACTAGATACATKCAACTAAAGTTCAGATTTTTCTTTTAAAAAATAACAAAGAAAGGCATCAAAAAATATCAACCAACAAGATCTTTCATGAGGTTCTTATTGCCAGCAAACAGATATTGATAAAACRTTTTTTAAGATGCACATATTTTAWTTTYTTAAATTAACATTGATGWGTTCTACCCATGAGGGTGGGGAGTACATTAGGTAMAACTTGCTTGAATATAGAAAGCTACTGTGTTGACTCAAAATACTTAATAATAACAATTTGGCTTTGCACAGTCTCAGAATTAGTGTTCTTGATTTTATCTTTCACTTGTAATAGTCTGAAGTCTATTTATACATTACTAAATATTAAAACACCTAAATCAGAAAGTCAGAAATTTGGCTTTAACAATGGGCTCAATTTCCTATGTTATATCCAGCAAAGAATTGGTAATGAAGCACAGAATGTTTCACAAATACATACATACTTCATAGGGTTGTCTGTCAGTGCATGTGGAAAAGATAAAAGTACTCTGGAAGAAGTTCAAAGGAAATATCCTAGTAACTATGGAAGCAAAAGCCCTTSTGCCCTATGTTGAGATGAAAAAAACAATTAAGTTAGACTGGATGAACATCTTTTTAGTGCCCGTTTGGCTGAGATAGATTTGTCCTGCAGAGTTGATGAGGCTTTGAAAGAGATAAYGATGAGCTATCCCCATAAAACTCCAAATGCTTTTGTTATGACCTGGGGACAGCCTTGAAACAAGCACCTTACCACATCATTCACTCACATATGATTGAAATCAAGCTCCATTTCTGAAAAGCTCTTCCTTACATTTGGCTGGAATTCGAGATTTTGTGCCAAATATGGGAATTGGTAATTTCAGTTTTAGTATGGCTCAGGCTCTGGGCTTTTCAGTAACAATTGAATAAATGAATTTCATAAGGTCAGTATTGCAGAAATTACAATTCTGAGTCATCAAATGAGAAACATGAGCATCTATATTCCAGTCCTTATATAAACCTTAAAATAACATTTTATTAAACGTAACCTAATAATAGTTACATAGAGGATAATGTAAGAAAGCCTTACAAAAGGATTGAAGTAATTCAGTGTGAAATTTATACAAGAATTCTGGCCCATCTTATGTTCTTCAAACATTTCACCACTGTAATAACAATGGGCAGCAAAAGTAGTACAACATTAAGTATCCCATGGTACACTGAAGCATCTTGTTTTATTAATATTTGTTAAGTACAAAAATGCAAGTTTTCCTTTAAATTATAACTCATATACCTCTTCTAGATTCACTTATTTATCTATTTCTCTTCTATTCTAAAAAAAAAATGTGTGTGGGAAGCCTTCACTTCTGTTTAAGCCAGTGTCAGAGTTGGGCAACTGGGAAATATTACTTGTCAAAGATCTCCTGGAAAATTGTAGGTATACTTTTTAATATTGTTGTTAATTCCCTGAAGACAGCTCTCTCATCTGTCCCTTCTTCTAGGTTCTCTCATTTCCTGGACGTCTCATTTGACCATGTGTGATTTTTTATCATTTAGATTAATCTTTCTTAACTTTGTGGTTTCATTAGTTTATCTGCTGAGGTTGTGTGTCGAGAAGTGGCTTAATTGCTTTTGCATCTACTGCATGTAAATAATTTGAAGAACTGAGTAGTAATTTTGCTCTATATTAATAGTTGTGTAAAAAGTGTACTGTATTCAATGTGAATTGCAAGATATTTCTGTAAACTCATCTATGCTTTATTCAAAAATGACACTAACTGTTTTTCAAACTTGGAGGATTCACTCCAAATTTTGAGCATTTTCTTCCTATGCAAATGAGTCAGCAACTAGTATTAAAAAGTTCTTTACAGGTAACWTGCAAGTTTTATCAAGATTATCTTTCTTTCTGCCATATCTTTGTGGCTTGAACAAAGTTCATACAGTTTCAGAGCTCTATGAGGATTGAAACGACTRCAGAGAAGTGATGTCAATTATTCCAAAAACCTCATCTGAGGCAATTCAGGACACAGTTTTGCAAGAGATGTCTTTGCAAGTCCCACTTACATTTTTTGATTCTACATTTTGTGCTTCAAACATGCCAGCTGTAGTCTCACTGATAATGAATGGAGTTTACWGTAGCAATTATGTAAGAGGAGGATGTACTGAAATTTATCTGAAAGGCTTTTAATTTAGCTAGCAACAATGCCTTGCCATGAAAAGTTCCTCAAATCACTTTACTAAGATTTCAGTAAATAACTAATGAGGCTTAGTTACCATGTTTTCTGTATGTCAAGAATAGAAGTTAAGATAGCAATGATATTGTTAGATTGCTGGTTCAAAAATTAGATCAAAGGAATTATTGTATTCTGTTTTTTTAACTTGTAGTTAATTATAACTACATGCCCCAATTGTAATGTAATTATTACCCAATTACAACCCATGCCCACAAAAAACTGAGCAAAACAAAAAGCCCCCATAACATAACTTTCTGATCTTATTCTCTGTCCTTATGACTCCCTACATAAAAYAAGACTTGTTGCAGCTACCAAGCTTCTGAAGAAGACTTGGAAATTGGTATCTCAGCAGACACAAAGAATAGCCTTTTCCAGTTTGAGTCCATGGGCCTGGGCAGAGATAAARCTCTAAGATCATCCCAATCTCCTTTTCTACTTATTTCTGCTRCAGCAGCTCCTTGGAGCCAAAATCAACCCTGAGATTTTTTGATGCTACAGAGCATACAATTCCAAAATGAGAAGGGATCTCTGTCTGACTACACTGATGCACAGAGTAGTAAAAAGAGATGGGTAGAGACTGATGCAGGAACAGAAGGAAAAGACAAGTGATACAAGATAACCCATGACAGTCAGAGGTGTCTCTGTGCACATTTTTGGGGTTTTTCACATCAGAGGTTAAGTTTTGTAGGCTGGCTTGCAGAAGAAGGGAGAAAGGACTTTTGAAACCTTTGTGGGGAGTTCTTCTCCAGTGGCTGTGTGTGCCAAGGCTGTGATTGCACTTGCAGCTCTCCAGCAGAGCAAAGCACTTCTAGCTGTTCCAAAATCCTCAGCCATGCTGCTTTGATGGTTGGTTTCCTTAGCAAAGAGTGCTTGMAAAGCAGAGCTATTTGTAATGTATTTCCTGCATTGCAGGACTTGAAGAAAGAAATCTCTCTCAAATTACAATTTATATTTAAAAAGCAAATTTGCAGCACTTTTGAACTGTCCTTAAACAGCTCAGTATCATAACACAGACAGGGTGCTGGCTCTATTAACACACAAGATGGTGTCTAAAGACACAAGCTGTGCTTTTCAAACTCATTCAAAACTAATTGCCAAGATGAAATTCTAGTTTATTGTATGTATCTCTCTGCATACTTTGAGATCTTGTGAATATTATTCTGTGTATAATTATTCTTCCATGCAATTTCTTAGTTACAGAAGGTGAACCTCTGAAGAGATAATTAAATTTACAAATTGGCAAAAAAAATCCTTCTGACAAAATTAGGGTTATTTGGGTATATAACAGGATCACAATACTTCTTGTGAAGTTGTAAAGGCAGATGGACTGAGGAGRGTGAGGAAGATTGTTTTGATATGGCTGCTGTATTTTCAGAGAACCCACGGAGTATCCCCACCCATCCCCTGTGTCATGGATCTTTGCTTTAGTTTGAGTAACCTCAATTAGCCAAGGGGAGTGYTGGGAAGGCAATGAAATTATCTTCAATATCAAAACAGAGGATAAAAATAATCTGCTTTTTCCAGAGCTATTTCTTGACCTTTATTTCAGTTGACTGCTTCTGTCTTTGCTTAAAACCTTATTGTGAGCTGTGCTTTTTCTWTGTGAAGAAATAACCATTGAAAACTAGACATGACCTTTACACTTTTTAGAAATGTATCTAATAGCCTTAGTTTGCTATTTCTTTCAAGTTACATTTTAAGCTGCGGTAAGAAAAGTTCTCTTATACAATCTGGTGACATAGCTTAACTTGGAATACTTTTTCTGCACCATGTTTTCTCACTAGTGTACTATCTTTACCCTATTTTGGAATCTGTTATAATGATGATAATATCTGGGTGCTAGGTATTGTATGCAACTATCCCTTTCAAATAAGTATCAGTTTAGAAAAAGGTCTTATGACTTCGACTTCTTTGCCATCTAGTCAGATGCACTATGGTGTTTCAAATTAAAATTATTTTTATGTTGCAGTGAGGGACGTAGATTAGTGAATTTAAACAAAATTAAGTCATAATGAAGACATTTTTTCTGACATCTTCTTCCTTAATACCTCTTTTTGTCTAAAGCTCTTTCAAGTAAGTTAGGGGGTCAGGTGCTTTAAGGTGAGTGCAAAACTGATGGGGTAACTGTATCAAGAGAGCAGGAATCAATTGCTATCTGTCTCATTGAAAGGATATGTTCACTGGAGGTTTTTATTGATCTTTGATTCTGATGCTCTCCTGTATTTCAACAAGGACAATTAGAATAAATTATATTTTCACTGAACTGTCCAGCAGTTACAAGCAAATAGTAGCTACAACCTTTTTCAGAAGATAGATTTGTAATGCAAAATACCTTMGTAAACTGGAGAAATAATACCAGTTGKTAGTRGYAGTACAAGCAACAGCATTATTARTATTATTGTTGAAATTTGTGGAGTGTTTTTTTCTTTTAAACAGGTGCAGAGCTCTTGGTAGGAATCATCAAATTTGGAAACACAGGTTGGGGAATTACGCCCAAGTAGTACTAGTTCCTGAGAAAAGGATCCATCTTACTGTGAATTCTAACTGAATGTGAACCAAAAAATTGAGACTGCTGTTAAACCAAACATTTTAAGAAAAATAGAAARTAACACATTCAATGKAACATGTCTATTCTACCTAGTACTACTGCATTAGTAGCACCTGGAGTATTTTGTCCCCTTTGGGTATCACACTGAAGAAATGCCATTTGAAATTTTGTGGAAGAGAGCAGAGGAATGTGTYAGAAATTTTGAAAAAGTGACCTTAGAGGAAAAGTTAAGAAAAATGTTTATTTGCTTTGGAGAATAAAAAACTACAGAGTGACAAAAGGTTTCCAGCATCACAGTGTTATCTACAAACAGGAAAGGACCACAACATTTTCTCTCAGCTCTGGTTCTGAGGAGGAATAAATAGTAGGCAGCACAACACTAAGAAGAGGCAGATCAAAGAAGTTTAGATAAGCATCAAATATAACAGTAAGGATAATGAAGAATGGGAACAACTCATAAATGTAATTGAAAGTTTAAACCAATTGTTCAAATGTATTGTGAAGGATTTACAAATAATTAATTCTGTTATGGAACAGAAGGTTAGGCTGGATAATCTTACTGGGTGCTTTTCACTGTTTTTTTTTGTTTGTTTCTTTCTTTTTTATTTTTTTTGTCAAAAATGTATGTGACCGTTTAGCATAAGAAGAGAGTAAAAGGTAAAGTTAGGAGAAAGTAACTACTTTTTCATTTTAAACATTAAGTRTATTTTTTCTATCATTCTTAATTAAATTATAATTAGAAAATGTGATATAATTGAGAAATTTCAGTGCCATGGAAGAAAAAATGTAAATAAACAACTCTTGTAGTGCAGGTAACAGTTGTTTGCTCTGTTTACTCTAATTGTAATTTTTGCCTTTGACAAAGAAATGATTTTTTACAGTTTGATATTTCTAAGAACATTATAATTGCAACTAAATCCAACATATAGCACCACCTGCCAATGTCTTCTGTTTGCTGTAACACTTTTCAACAGTTTTGGTGCCAGTCTTTTTCAGCTCAAACATGTAACTCCTAACGTACTGTGATATGGGGTAGCATATAGGGCATGACTTAGGGCATATGGTAAAGCTTCAGTTTTTAAGAAAKGGAATAAAATGACATGGTTTCCCTACAAAAACTTAAGGATGGGGTATTTACAGTATCAGTGTAGGAAGCCAGTACAGAATTGCTCTTGCATGCTGAAAGTAGGTTAGCTAGATTTCTCTACTTGGAAAATATATTCAGAGTGTCATTGTACTGTCAAGGTATATTGTAAGGTTCGGTCCACATTGCTGCACAATTGTGTAAGGATAAAGTTAAGGAAAAAGATGCTTAAAACTTGAAACTATCTGGCAGAAGGGAAAAAAACCCCATAGAAGCAAGTCAAATATGTCAGTGAAAAATCACAGAAAATTCAKTGAAAATAATTATGTTGCAATGTCTTTGTCCTAAAAACATATGATACTAAGGCACTGAAAAGGCAGCCTGTACATGCTTACCCACCAAACTAAAATCTGTTTTCTAACCCATGGCTTGCTCATGCAATGCCATATTTCATCCTTTCTTCCTTAGCTGGTGATATATGGGTGTGTCAGTGAGCTAATGATATTTTCTTCAAAGAGGCAGAAGGTTTTCTCTTTTAATGGGATATATAAATAAAACAAATTCGACTGCAAAAACTACACCAACCTGAAAATTGTTACAGAAACAAAAATTATTTTCAATTATTATTTTGTCTGCACTTAAAAACATTTGCAAAAATGAGCAATTCTCCTCTGAAGCCCAAATGGATGTAAGCAAGCCTGCACACACATGGGCAGAATCCATCCTTGCCAATCCCCAGCTGAGGTTTGTGAATGTTCAGGAGGAAACCACACATCACTTCAGCAATACTCAGTGAAAAAAAAAAAGGGGAAAACACTCTAGCTTTGAACCAATYTGTACAAATGATCCTTTGGTTTCTCTGGAGGGCCAAAGAAAGAGAACACCTTTTACAATTTGTTTCTTGACAGTAGAACTTCCCAATGGCTTTCCATCAATGCATTCCCTGTTTGCATCTTCTACAGCAGTTTCACATAAATGTCTAACCCRRATGGTGGCTTTTGGAAGAAARGGGAAAAAAATAAACTCTTGAGAAATTGTGGGCTGGTGTCCAATTTTCTTTCTAAGTAGGGTCTGAGGTTTTTCAGTTCCTTGCTGCAGAAATAGATAAAATCATTTTACATTGATTGTTGGTGCTTAATTATATCAAATTAGAAATCTTTGGGTTTTGTTGTTATTTTGGGTACTTTATTAGCGTTTATTGCATGCTACTCTTTATTTCCTAGAGAGCTGCAGATAGAAGCTTGCAGTTCCATTGGTAACTATAAGGGGAAAATCTCTGTGGTAAGATCAGTGAGTCAGAAAATTTTACTCTAATGGAAATAATTGCATTCAAAGAAGACATATCTGTGCTCTTAGAGAATGKGATGTTTTTTGAGTCTTGAAGCATTGAGTAGAATTTATAAAGGCTATATACAAGTGAGGGAAAATGTTAAAAGGAAAAGAGATGTTTACTGTTATTTTCTTTAGAAGTTATCTAGCTTTAGATTTTCTTATATGGAGGATTTTTTTTTTCTCAGGATGACGTAGACAACCCTRGAGGATGAAAAAATTCTACTCAATATTTCTTCTCCATAAAGTGACCTGGTACCAACCCATCTCGTATTCAGGAAATCAGGCCCATGTGGTTTTAGCTGGATCTGCTCTCTTTCAGGAGTAAGATCACCGAAGCATCATCTGTCCTGAATACTACATTTTAACCTGCATCATCAAAGGAATTGCAAGAGATGATAATTTGCTATGTTGATGTTACAAGAAAGGCAACAGTACTTTATTAGGGACAGTAGAACAGAATCAAAGAACAAGAGGATTATAGCATGCTAGATAGGAATTTCTTTTTTGTTTACAAAAGAAGAAAGGGCCTATCTTGTGGTTTAAATTGTAAAGTTTGATTGTGTTTAGAAATGCTCTTATTACAATGATTGTTAAAAGTTAGAAAGAAATTGAACAAAAGAAAATACAGAAATAATTTAGAGAGTCTATTTTTCTTATCTGTACCATAAGTGAAAAGATATTTAAAAGTTCAATCTATAATTTAAAATTTTTAATTATCGTCTTGGTTAAACTGTTGAAATCTTCAGATTCCTTGGGTTTTGTAAATTTTTCTGGTCCTTGAAGATCCTTTTGCTGTCAATAATTCAGTTTTTAATTTCTAATTAAGTTTGCTAATACATAAATAGGCAGGGAGAAAAACTGTGCAGAGAAAGGATGCGTGAAATGGTTGCATTTGTATACTTGGTATGGAATTTCTTTCTTCCTGTTTAATAAATGTGCTCTGCAGCATCAGAAAAAGCTACTGTTTTTCACTAAGAAATATGGGGCTGGGTTGTAAATAATTAGAAGTGAGAGTAAACAGCATTTATTCAAGAAGTGTCTCAAGAAATCTAGATGCAGCTTAAGATGTATGAAATGGCTGGGAGAGTTAAGAAGTGAATATAATGCTGTGCAAGTATTAAAGTCAGCTTTTCTCAATTTTTTTCCTGAGTTTTAAAATATGTAATGATAAATTACAATAAGGAGTAATAACTTCTAGAGAAATGATTACTTGTACCCARTATTTATTGTAACAGAGATCTGTACCTATATTTGTAGAATAAATACCTGGCTCAGTAAGCAGTTTAACTRTTTCAAGCCTTGCATACTCTAGAAACACAAACCAATGATGGAGGACATGACAATTCAGTACCCTATTCCATTTAAAGGTACGCAAGAATTATGAAGCCCTAAGGTACTAAACAATAATTACTCTTTGAAAAGAAATTCAAGGATAAACTGTATCTATGTATATCAAATTAAATAGACCAAATTTAATGATATTTTTGTAAAGAATGAATGCCCAAGRGTGTCCTGTGTTTGCTTTCTTGAACAGCAGAAAACATCTGGACTTTACTCATCTGGAATATTAGGAGAAAAAATGCTGGATGAAAGAGAAAATCAGAGACCAGAAGTTCCAGGCATGTAGCCAATTTTGTATTATAGTCAAAGACTGTGTAGCTGATTCAAAGATTAGTGTGCCTCCAGGATATTTTTCCAAACAGAGACACTGGGGAAATTAGGAGGAATTAGCTGAAGGTGTAAAGTTAGACTGCAGTGTATTACATCTGCATGGACATTCTTTTTCAGAAGCATGGCCTTGAATTATTTTTGTCAAGTGAACCTCTGTATGAAATTAACAGCAGTGCAAGAATTGGATGATGCAGCTCAGTTCACACCTTCAATTAGTTAATTTTAGCTTTACTAAATGTCCTTTTGCAGATGGGTCCAAATTTTTGGTCARTGATATCATAAAGTCATTCCGGAAAGCAAAGAAAAAAAAAGACAACAAACCCAGTTGAAGTGTTCAAGGTTTAGTAGGAAACAAAGTGAAGTCTCTAAAGGTGTTGAAGATTTGACAATATGTGGGTTTTCCCGCTTTATGCATGAAAAATAATTTTTTTTTTTTTTAAAGTGCAAAACCCCACATAATTACTAAGTGTATAAGAATTTATTGCCTCTCAGAGCTTTAGTGCCCTTTGCTATAGGAACTAAAGCACAATATCACAAACACATCAATCAATCACAARCACAATATCACAATCATACATCATTGACTGAGGTGTGGTGTACTCCTATTGTTTCTTCTCCTGGAGTGCTGGATTCACATCCTTACATCACTTCATGCCTACTCCCATTTCATATATTTGTAAGAGTCAGATTCTCTCATCTGCAGCAGTCAGTTCTCGGGGCTCAGTTAATTTAACTCTGAAGAAGTGGCTACAAACAGTCTTTCACTAAGCATGAAAGTATCATTATCAAATAATATTTTTTTCAAGGAAATATGTATGTTTTCTGCTGCCTTGAGCTCTGTCTTTTTTTTTTTTTTTTTTTTTTTTTTTTTTTTTTTTTTTTTTTTTTTTTTTTTTTTTTTTTTTTTTTTTTTTTTTTTTTTTTTTTTTTTTTTTTTTT
>NW_026623417.1:800023-802895 GCF_030028575.1 Malurus melanocephalus | reverse complement strand
AAAAGAGAAACCATTTGCAATAGTAGACTTGTAACYGTTTGGGTTTTGCATTTTCAACAGCATGCTGTCACATACTGCAGAAACATGAGCCAATTAGGCAAAATCCGTGTGTTCTTTATTCATTTTCCATTGATTTCCTCTGTTGTCTGCTGACCTTAACAACTGGGTTCAGATCAGTTTAAACATCCAGGATTTATAATAATTTCACCTATTAAGAATGGAAACAGAATGCAAGGACACTGTCAGAGACATGCATGGGAAATGTCTAGAAATGAGAGTGAATAGGATTAAAGTAGCTTTATGGAAATGCTTTCTGTAACCATTTTTAAGGGAATTTAAAGCTGCTAAATAGCACTTTCATTCTGAAGATTAGTACAATTAGGAAATAAATACTGGTCAGTCATGTCTTCAGCAAAGACATCTAAAAGTGATCAGCTAGAAAAGTGCCAATTCTATACATTAAAATACCCAGAAATTACCTGGTGTTTAGCTCTTGAGAAGTTTRGGAGCACCCMTTTTATTTTTTAATTTGTTTTAAATGGTTGAATTTAAAATTCTATTAAAAAAAAAAATAAAAACAAGACAAATATTCTAAATAAACTGACATGACCCATGTTTGTAAAAGCTTGTTAATTACCCTACTTTTACTGAATTTGCATTCTGGCTGTGGAGCGTAGAATATTTSTCAGACATCTAACTTTTGTATGCATGCAAACAGGGCCTGGGTCAATGGCCAGTAGTCAAAACCAAGACATTTGATGAACATTTTTCTTCACCAGATTTATTCTTTGGATGGGCGACTAACGGGRCCTCTACAAATCCTGTCCCAGATTACTGAATGCATTTATTGCTGAGAAATACTGTGCTTCAGTTTCTGCTTTGGGAGGTGGTTCATCCTTTTTCAGGTTTCTAACTCTTRTGCATGAGAGGAGAGCCCTTCTTTTTCCTGGTTGAAGCTGTAATATTACTCAGAGAGCTGTTGGTATTCCCATTCTCCAGCTGCAGCAGTTTTTTCTCTTTTTTACCCTTTTCTTAAGAAGCTTAAGATCACATTGTTTATGTATTAATGCATTTTCTTTAATATAATCTTCACTCTGTTGTATTTTCCCCTGGAAGTGGTGAACCACTCATTTTCTGTAGTGAGTCATTCAGTCATTTGTTATATAGATAAATAGTATTTCATAGGATGAATTCAACATAAAAAAGTACTTCTTTCAAAATAATCAAATAGGCAGTAATTTTCTAAATTGCACTAAGATATCAGTGCAGTCATCATAATGGAAAATTTATGATTTGGGTCCCTTAGAAACAGACGTTTAAAACTACTCTTCTCTACATTCATTCCAGCTTTTCGATTTCCAAGTTTCCCTAAACGTGTCCATATATTCAATGTCTGATAAACCCACATACAGAGGTATTTCAGCAGCTTTTGGTAGCCATACTTCTAGAAATTCTGTGGGGATATTTATTTGTTATTGTTTTGGGCTTTTTTTAATTCTTCCATCACATTTGAAAGTCATTGTGCCATTYGCATTGCAAAATCGGATTCCAGCACTGTAAGGAGACTAAACTGAGAGACAATGAGAAGGGTGAATACAACAAAGTGAACACACYCTCTCTATCTTGTGATGTTATAAACACTTCAGAAAAACATCCAGATATTTTTCTTAACAAGTCAAAAATTGGTTGTTTCATGTATGGCTGTATCCCTTTGGTCTCTATATTGGTATTTTAGTTTAGATAACATGGGCACAGTTATACCACTGCCAGAGAATAGTCCCTAGAGAAACCAAAAGGAAGRTCTATTCAAATAATGGATGTTTTAGTTCAGTGGCTAGTCCAGAAATGTTGCACAGTGAAGAAAAAGGTTACAGTTATAACTGGGGTTCTTTTTCACATGGAGTGGGTATATTTGCTTCTAGTTGGGTAATTTCTAGTATGCTTCAGAAGTTAAAAGCAGTTTAGAAACAAAAACATACTTAAGTTGAAATACTTCCTTTTGAAAATGTCAAGTGAACAAGAATMTTATTTTAAACTCACCTACTTGACTTATTTTTTCCTTTCTCCCCCCCTTTTTTTTATTAACTTTGAATTTCCTGAAACTATGCCCAAATGAAGGGAATTGCATTTCTTAGAAAATTTATTAATTCCAACTGGTTTTGCTTGTAGATTTGGAAGCTGGTTGGCTGAATCATCCATAGACTAAATGATCAAAGTGACTCTATTTCCTCTATTATGTTGTCAAAGACATTGTAGATGAATTTAGTGACATACATAATATTGTGTATTACTGAAGTGGGTATATAGTGATGTACTCCTAAAAAATTCTGGCATTATCCAATTTTGCAACATACACCTTTTTTCCTACATTTGCACTGTAATTTTCTGTAGTCAAGAACAATAAGTCAAACTATTTTTCCCAAGTTCAGACTGTGATTTTTGTTATCCACTCTCTCTTACAGCTATGAAATGCCTATGAGTAAGTGCTAAATGTTCAGCATTTTAGAAGGGAAATATTTTCATTGAAGCAGATGCTTCTCAAATTCTTCAGGAGCCAAAAAYGTTTCCTGAAAGTGTTGCAAGTCCCCACAGGGTAAGTAAAGACTTAAAAAAACTATTTCTTTCAAATGGATATTACTACCAGTATTATTTTCTGTGTAACACARTAAAATAAAAGTAACTTTTATATTAAATGAGTAATTAGTGTACAGAAGACATTTATTCCTTTGAACTAAGTATTCTGTTACAGTCATAAAAATGGCTCTGATGTTCATTAGTTTGTTTATGTGAACATCTGATTCATTGCTTTCATCACATCAACCTTCCTACTACGGCTTTGATATTTACTAATGAGTTGGGTTTTTTTTTTTTG
>NW_026623417.1:794401-799945 GCF_030028575.1 Malurus melanocephalus | reverse complement strand
TTTTTTTTTTTTTTTTTATTTTATAAGTGTCTGAGGAAGTACTAGATATGAGACCCTATCAGTAATATTTGGAAAATTTCCTTGAAATGAAATCTATGGACTAATCATCCACTGTGATGGCATTAATCATGTCACATTCTTGGGACATTTAACTGTGATTCATCTCCTCTGTGGGTACTATGTACTTATGAGTTACAACCCATTGAAACAATGTGTCTTTCACACAAAGATATAATATTTAATTAACAGAAAAGTGCATTTTTTTACAGAATTAGTCATAAGTGTTGTAAAACATTACAACAAGAAATAAATGGAAGCTCAAATTATGAAGTAGAGAGCCAAAACACATTATTACGTAAAAGAGAAAGGCTTAGAATATAAAGGCATTAAGGGAATAGTATCATTAGTTTTGTCACTGTTCATTTTGGTAATTTTACTGAAGCTCTTGCCTGCAATATTAGCTAGTGATCCTCTATCAGACACACTTTTTTAATGCATCAAAAATACTTGTAGTAAACTCATTAAAATATCAGAAACAACTCTCTTACAAACTGAAATGCTTACTTTATTGTGGTCACTGTAATTCAGTCACTCCTTTCTTTGTAGACACCTTAGTTTAATTGAGAAAGGTTTCAAACCCTTAAGACCAACAGCCTTGAACTGTGAATGRAAACTACTTTTGTATCTACTGGCACTGCATTGCTGAATATTATATTAGAGATCAACAATCAACAGCTTATACAGAGGCTTGAGTATAAACTTCTTGTTTACCCGGAAAAACCTGTAGATGTTTTCTTCCTTTCTCTTTTCCTCCCTTCCTCCCCCCCCCAGCCTTTTATTTTTCTTCCCTTTTTAATTTGTATTTTCTCAAAGTTACTGGTAAAAGATGCTAAATTCTAACAGCAAAAGAGGAATTTTATGCCTGGACTGCTCTAGGGCCAGTGTAGATGCATTAATTACATTAATTGTAAGTTGACAATCCTAGTCCTTAGCCGTCTGGGGCCTTATCCAAGGCTYGCTGACGTCAATGGGAACATTTCCACTGCCTCTTTTTTGGCTCAGGTCCTAAATTTCTGTGGCAAAATATAATGCTGTGAACTAAGCTGTCACAAAAAAAATGTACTGCAACTCTTCAAATCTCAAAATAGCAGAGTGTGTACAGAATTCACAGTAAGATTTGTATTGCTGTGGTACTGAGATGCTTAAGCAGAGAGAATACTGCTGCTTTTACCTCTAAATTGCTGGTTTTCTTCTATGGAATAAAATAACCTATCTCAGTCACGGATGTTCTGTATAGGAAGAACAAATTCACTTTAAAACTGTTCCATGATGCTGCTTCTTAGGCAATTCTAATGAGATTAAGAACATTGAAAGGGTGATGAAATAACTCTTGTGTTCTCAATAGTAAATTCAGTAGAAGAATTAACACAAATACTTCTCTGCTCAGTTGCCATAGAGCTGTTTCACAAAAGTGAAGTGAAATTTTTCCCTCTCTGTTTCTGAGTAAAATGACTCATGCAGTTGGAGAATTTAGGGATAACATGGATTACTGGGATTGTAACTTCCCAAGTACTATACTGTTCTACATAGAAATTCCTGCTTATTTTCTTTTTATCCATTGAAACTTTTTAGTGACTCATCTGAATCTGTGCTGAAAGCAACAAGGCTCCTTGWGTTGGTACTTACAATACAACATGGCTTGCCTGTTGCATCAGCAACTGTTAATTAACAGTAATTGTTCTGTATTAAAAGATAAAACAGGAATACACTGAAAAGGTCATAAAAGATAATTACACCTCAGATAATATATATAATGATAGCTTGTTAACGTTTTAACATGAAGCTTATAAAAATGTAACCTGTTCAGCTCACTCTATGACTACACTTGTATACTGTACATATCTGGCTTTCAGGGAAGGTAGAGCAGATATTCATTTGGAAATGAAGCATTTTCGAATGAAAAAAATCTAGGTGAGACATTTTTGTCTGACATTATGGTAGCTTTGAAAGACATGTACTAAAATTGGATCTGCCAGGAAGTACAGGGTTTGTCACGTATCTTTCCACCTTGGGATTGCAGCCTTTTGGAGTCAGTGAGTAAAACATGATACTTACCATAGTTAAGAAACTTGCTCTCCTCTGGGCTGGTAAAGAGTGATTTAAAGAACTTCAAGCATTGTTTTATCCACAGAAATTATTTAGCAAACTGAAGAGGATAGCACCAGAAATGGGGAATAGATTTGGGGAGGAAAACCAAGGTTGGGCTCTCAAATTTCTGCATGATTTGGGAATCTGGCATAAGGCTCACTTTTTTTACAAATGGAGAYAAATGGAGTTCAAGAGCTAAACATTGCACATGGTGACTTGGCATCATATTACGCACAAGCTGTGACTCATGAGGTACTATATGAACCATTTTTAATTAAAGTTAATTATTCTCTACTCACACTGTAAGAAACTTAATGGTTTCAGAGTATGATTCACTCACTTTCTCCACTAAGGTAAACCAAAAAAGTAAGCTTTAATAAAAAGATCAGTAATAGCAAATAAGGAGACACAGTTCCCCTGAGAAAGGATAAAATAAATCATCAGATATTTCCTGTGCGTATTTCTTTTTTTTTTTTTTTTCCATTTCAGGGAGTGAGTTTTTTGCAARACTGTTCATTCACAGGCTGTGTGAGCTATATATAGCAATTTTACTGCTATGATAACACCTCAGCAAGCATTTTTTTCCTTGCACATCTAAGCCTGTCTGGCCAATTTTAGACTACAAATAGCTCTGCTGCAGCTGTTGAATGTGACCAGTTTGTCTCCCACCACTCTCAGCTCAAAAGAGCAAACTCTTCTCTTTCTGCAGATTTTCCCTGAGATAGCAGGCATCAGTACATTTGAAATAGGGGTGGATAAAGCAGAAGAGGGGTTATGGATATGAAGCTTTATTTCTATGAAATACCTCAAAATAGTAATTAATGTATCTGGTTGYTAATGGGAACAATGGAAATGCAGGTTTTATGGCTTTCAGAAAAGGTCTAAGAGCAGCATCTGTGGTTTTATAGTAGATCTACGGAAGTTTGCTTTCAGAAATAATACCTTTCAGTGTGTTTTCATTCTGTCAGTAAGAATTTGGAAGGATCCAGTCTGGTGCAATTAAATAAAAGCAAAAACCCAAATCTGATTCAGAAGTGTTTCTTTACATAAGACTGTTGATCCTTTTGCCAAAAAAACACACTTCAGAAAACAAACAAAAAAAAAAAAAGAGTAATAGTTTACAGGACAGGAATTTGTTTGGCTTAATTAAATCAAAAGACTACATGATTATTTTGGTTGGGTTTTTTTTTTTTTTCCACTTGTTATCCATCTATGTGAAAAAACTAAGCTCTAAAACTAAGTMTTTTCAAATTGAAATGGAAAAGTACTTTTTAAATGATGGCTTAATGTYACTGAGAGCTCATAGGCATTAAGGATGGCCTTTTCCCCTGGGAGAAGATAAATTCATGCTGAAATCACTCTGTTTCTAACCATCACAAGTGTATTGGCTTTTATTTAATCCTGATTTAGGTGGTTGTATCCAAGAATTATACTCATGTCCTTAACAAATAGAACWGCAGGTAAATCTAAAGATTTAATTTCAAAAGTAAACACTAAAAATTCGAAGCACAGACATAACAATTATAGATTCTGTAGATGTGTAGTAATGGTTTGCAAATCTATAGACAATCAAGTATGACAAGCCTCAAATTTTAGAGTAAAATATGCAGCATTGAAGACACAGTATATTGATTTGCATTCCCATGCTCYGTAAGTCAAACTACAGGAAAATCACTGCTGATTGTTTAAGGGCTTTTTGTTTTCAAGCTAGCTGCTGGCATACAAAATGAACTCTTGATTGCTCCTCTTGATGTTCCACTTGTACTTAATCTTTCAATGAACAGCAGTATACATGCAAAGTAATGTGGAGAAAGCACTTCAGTGATTTATCCTGTGTTCAGAAATGTGAGATTAAAAAAGAATTGCAGAAAACATTTGCCTATTTTGTGGGATGACACAGTGATTTTAAAATCACAAGTCTTTTGGAGAAGATAGCAACATTGTATATGTCATTGTTGCTTTTATTCCCAAAAAGCTAAATATAAGAATATTATTTTCACCATAATGAGTTTTTGTCTTTATATSAACTCAATTTATAAACAGTAATACATGTCTTTCCTGAATATTCTCAATGCGTATGATTAGAAGAACCTTGAACTTTTTTTTTTGTATGGTGTAGTTTGAACTGATGGAATAAAACTCAGGGGGCTTCATTTTATAATGTGAGACTCTGAACTGGAAGCTTTGCAACTGTGTAATAGTCTGACTGAATATCAGAGTCAATACAYTGGAGAGGTCTTTTGCATTTGCATCCAAAAACAGTAACACAGATAGAAAGGCAGCTTGGATATGTGATTGGAATGTCATTTTGATGTCATTTTGAGAACTCCACACAAGATCCCTCTGCGGTTTTTAAACAAATTTCATTTTAAACCAATTTCTTCCATCTCCTGAGATTTCTTTTAAAATACATTCTGAAGTGTTGTTTCACAATTGAGTTACTGGTCAAGTCTGAAAGGATGWTGTTTTAAGAAACCTCTTTTATCTAGCTGAAAACTGTTAGGAAAGCTCCGGTTTCTGTAAAACGAAGTAATTCTCATATAGGAATATTTTCCTAGTGAAATCAGAGATTCACCCGGGGATAGGAGATTAATGTGAGCTGAAGGTAACTAGATAGATTTTAGAGAGGACTTCAAGAGTTAGTGTGAGAAAGAAAAAAAAATACTGCTTTTGTACTAGCAGAAGGTAAACCTGATCCAATAATAAGCTTGAAATACTCTTATCGTGCAAATTAAATGTTTCACAAAACGTATTAAATGCTAGAGGATAGACCAGGATGGGAGTGAAAGGCTCAGTATGTTCTGAGTCACACAGACTCCTGTCAAGAGCTTGAGGTGATGAAACGTGGCAACAGCTGAACTTTGGTGCAGGAGCTTGTTTGTCACTGTCCATGGTGCTGTTGGACAGCGGCTGAACATGCTGTCAACTGGGAGGATGCTAATCATCGCTGTTAAGAACAGTAATTCTTCTTTTCATTAATCTGTTATGACTACAATATTTAAATAAATAATATATTCCCATCAAAATATGTCATTCCCTTCCTTTTGCTTCTTTTCGTGTCAAACATACTGCCAGACACAGCATTGATTTCTGTATATTCAGAACACTGATTCTKTATGAAAATGTCTAAGATTTCAACTTGAATGCTTTTAAGGGTAACAATTAAAACCAAATTTTTGAAGCTAATGTCTTTATTGACATTTAATGTCTTTAATTTTCTTTAGAAAACATATCTTTCCTGAACAAGGAGAAGGCAAGAAAAGATGGAACATGGATGACTGGGAGTTAAGTAAAAGGAGACTGAAAARGGAGAGATACACACAGGAGAAAGCATAGGATGAGGGGAAAAGAAATTAGAAAATAAAATCAAGTATGGCAACAGAGTAATGAAATGCT
>NW_026623417.1:727750-794390 GCF_030028575.1 Malurus melanocephalus | reverse complement strand
AAAAAAAAAAAAAAAAAAAAAAAAAAAAAAAAAAAAAAAAAAAAAAAAAAAAAAAAAAAAAAAAAAAAAAAAAAAAAAAAAAAAAAAAAAAGCATGAAGAGTGCACTCCTCTGCCAAAGTATCAGATTTCTGCTAGCTCTGTTTTCTTATTTTTCAGTAGCACCAATCTCAGTATCTCTTTGCCCCATCACCTGCCAATGCTACCTCTCTGCACCATGTTCTACTTGATACTTCTTTCCYTTTTCATTTTCTTCTTAGTCTTTTCTATCATCTCTTTCCCTAAGACAGGTTGGCTYGTCATCAGAACTCCTTGCCATGTGACAAATGTGGAGACATGTAAATACTAGACTTTCCCTGAGTTTGGGCATGTTGGTTATGTCCAGCAGTCACCATGCTCACTTTGATGAAACAGGTGAGGGATCACGTTCAGCAAATCCCAGAGTGAAGTAAATGGGTTTGTTTTCCAGAGAGCCTGGTGTGTAGTGATTTTGGGAGTGATTTCTTGCTGCCCATCTGTTTTGTTGCCAAGATGGCCACTGCAGTAAGTTTCTTCTGAACATGTGAATTCCTTCTAACACTGTGAGAAAGAGACCAAACCTTYCAGCTCAGAGATTTTCCCAAACACAGTCAGGTCAGATAATGAAACTTCAGTATAAGCTTGTGCTGGATTGTCCAGCCAACAGACAMGTTCATTTTTTCATGACTGTTGGAGATTACTGATGTGTACATTTTTCTTTCTAAAATCTATCATTATTTCACTTTGGATTCTTGAAATATATCTTACTGATCTGATGGCTGAAAGCTGGTTTCATACTCTTTATGATCCTCACTGTCTTACATGAATAAGCACTATCAGTAATAGCTTACTTCTTTTCCCCACTAGCCTAATTTTATGGTTTATGTCTTTTAGATGCAAATCTTGCTGGGCTTGTCATCTCCTTTACATTCTTAATAGCAAGCAATTCAGAATATGAAACATTTAGAGGCTTAAGGTTAGGTACATGACACATTTGTAAGATCTACTTTTCCTTTGAAACAGCTCAATTTTTATTAGATTTCATGAAGCACTTGAAGCCATTTGAGCCCCACATGACACAGCTGGATAGTACCTATAAAATCAGAAGATAAATGGAACTGGTTCCAAATATTTCAAAATGCATTCTGATATAAAATTGATCTCTCTAAAATTAAATTATTAAAATATTGTAACCTTTCAAATGTCTACAAGGACATGTAGAACAATAGCCTGTTTGAAAACAGTATACTATTGAAAAATATATTTGCACCATTCCTTCCTGGAAACCAGAGTTAAAGTTATACCTGAAAATCATATCAGTAACAAATTTAGGGTTCTTTTGAAATGTTTTCATATACGATTGATTTGAATACTTGTAAAATGCAAGGAAATTTCTGTTTTGTATCTTGTGAGAGCAGAATATTGCAAATTTGTGGATACTTTGCGCTCCACTGGACTGTATTGCATTGCACACTGTGTAATTATGACATGAATCWAGCCATAAAGCATGGCAGTAATAAAAATTTGTTACTTGTCCATTTTGTATTGCAGCATAGAGTCTCAGAGGTTCTCTTTATAGAAACAAAGGCTCTCTTTTGCCTGCCATTTAGTCTTCCAAAACTCTTACTGATTTTAAAATTAATTTTAAAATAAGCTGCTAAACAATAGACAGGGTTTTTTTTGGGTTTTTTTTTTTGAGGTTAGGTAGCTCAGATGTTAGCCAGTTCTGAGTTATGGCAATTTTCCTAAGTATCAAGGTCAAGGCTTGAAGCACAAAAAGAAAGCTGTTTGTTATGTATTTTACAGTCTTGTGAGACATTCAGAAGACAGACACACCTGACACATTTGACAGCATCAGGGGAAGTAGAAAATGTGATGCAAAAACGTGTCTGAGAAGGCAAAGTGGTGCTGTGGAGTTCACCTTAATTTTTCAGAGGAAAACATAACTTGGGAGTCTTTCGTAGAAATACCAAAAATATGCCAAATTTTGCCTTGTCACTTTCTTCTTAGAGTAGTTACTTATTTATGAGGTCATAAAGTTTGCTGCAACTTAGCRAGATGGCTCTATTATTAAGGACAAAATTCTCACACCTTTTTCTTTCCCAGTTGATTTAGTAGAAATACTGCATTTTTTCCCCATCCAGAAGGCAACCCACACAGAGGTTACCTGTCACTCCCTTACCAAAAGTTTCCAGAGGAGCACATAACTGCAGTCCTGTGTATTGATTCTCTCTCTGACAATGAGAAGGATTGGTTAAGAGGTGACAAGCAAAATTGTGAAAAAGATCACAAATTGTAAAAGAATAAATATAAATGCTTTTTGAATCTTGACCAAGTAGCCTGCAGTGAGGTTGAAATAGTCAGATTTCTAGTTATTTTGCCTGATTAAGCTGTCGTTGCCAACACATAGAAAGGTGCTTGCAGCCKGGCCACACATTTCAGTGCAGAGAGGAAAATCACAGAAAAAGTGAATTGACCCAGCCCAGAACTGGCTACCATCAGATAAGATAAGAAAAGAAGAAAAACATGGAAAGAAAAGGGGTAGGGGGAAATTGCTGAAACATATAAAAATAGACTAGAAATTTGGCTGGGTTATAATTTATGGCTRTTCTAAAGGAACATTAGTTTTAACAATAGCTGTCAGAAGCTTTTTGTGTACCTGTGTAGTTCAAATCTGAAATTATAACTGAAGCTGAAGAAAAACTGAATGTGTCTTGAGTACATGTTTCAAGAGGAATGTTTTCTCYAGCTGTTATTGCAGTTAAGGTGCTACCTGATCTGCCCCACTTTAGCTCTAGCTTCTTCACATGAAATACCTGGATCATTCTCTGTCATCTGACAGCTCTTTTGCGAGGCAGGAAAAAAAAAAAAAAAAGAAAAAAAAAAAGAAGAAGAAAATAGATTTTCAAGTGAAACTTCTTCACACTGAAGGCACCAGTAGTTTTACATTTAATTCAGTGGAGCCAGATGTGAACTGATCCTTTTTCTTAGGTGGTGCAAAGAGAAGCAAAAACAGGGTTTTGTGAATGAAAAAAATTCACTGGTACATGTAACTTACATGAAGAATCCAAAGTGCTTTTGTGCTAGGAATTGAACATAAAAGGAGTTCAATGTAAATTTTGATAGTAACATTATCCCATTCCTATATTCCTTTCCACAGGAATTGGTAGTTGCTGACATCAGAAACTGTTGTGATCTGATCTGATTGTACAACTGAGGATTTTCTGTTTTCTTTCCATTGTATTATCCTGTTTTATCCAGAGTGAAGTTGTGCTCCGTAGTGATTTAATGTTGCCTCCATTACAACACGTGGGCAGATACATAATGTCCATCAGCCCTACCTTGCATTTCAATCATAATTTAACATAATTAAGAAAGTTCTGCTTTAAATGTGAATTGCTCCATGTTCAGAATTAAAGTATCACAAAATTTTATTATTTCTCAAATATCAAGTGTTAGAACAAGATTAAGAAGATGCGTACTGCCAAGTGCCTCTTTATTAAATTATCAATAACCTTTATGCTTCATTGATTTATTTGTGTGTTGGTGTGTGTGTATGTGTTGGTTTTAGCACTTCTGGGAAACAATGACATTTCCATAAACATTTTAAGGTGAAAGAGACATCTGAATTGTAGAGAGAAAGTATGCTTAACCATTAATTTTATTTACCATATTCATACTACAGGCCCAAATATCTTCATTTGAAAAGAAGAATGTATTCCTGCTCTACAATAAAACATAATATATTAATTTGGATACTTTTTGGAATCTTGTTTAACCTTAAAAAAATGAAGTATTTTTTCTAGCAGAGCAGATGTCCTGTGCATGTAGTATGAAACAAACAAGACAAATATATTTTATCTTTTTTAGCTTAATCRTTGTTTCTTCTGTGGAGCTTATGTTTTATTTATGCTCKAAACAAAGGTGACATAGCCATCCTYCATGTATTTTCTTCATTGTACAATAAAATTGTTAGATCTCCAGTTTCTAGTAAAGCAAAACTTTGCAAACATAAATAGACATAAGTGAACATCGAAAGATGTGTAAATGTGTTTCAGTCAAGAGCTGATTTCAGCCTTCTGCTACCAAAGTATCAATGTGGGGAGGAGAAAAGTAGTTATGAAATAATAATAATAATATATTTATATATAAATAATATGCTTTTATTATCTCYCATTCCCATGTTAGGAAGCACGGTCATCAGAGTGTAATCAAACAGATGATGTTTCATTAACAAAATGGAATTGTAGGAAAAGCTTTAAACAAGATCTCTGCCTTATCTTCCCACTGTGAAAGGGCTCAGAAATTGGCTAATATCCAAGAGACACTTAAGCAAAGTGTACATGAGTAAGCAATTACTGAGAAATTCTCCTGAACTGTGCTACTTTGTGTGGCAGAAGTGCCCTCGTTACAGCAGGAGACGGAAAAGATCTGTAATGCAGAACTTCTCTGAAAAATCTGTCTGTGGCATCATATTCATGGCAAACTTTACAATGCATGGGTAAATGATCAGCCTAATTACATTTCTTATATCCATCATAGAACTCTTATTATTTCCTTCTGTTCCCCCATCTGTCTCTGCCCATCTGTTTTCTCTTGTGGTGGGCCTGTAACGTCTTCGGGGCAGGGGTTGTTTTTTTTATACCTCTGTACAATATCTGAGGGGATCCTGCTTTGCAATTAGGAATTATAAACGAAACAATACAATAAATATTTTGTAACCAAACTTGCTATGAAGAAATGGAGCTATCAGTAAATTATAAACACTTGAAACCTGAAAACCTCAGATTTCAAGCAAATTAGGGGATCCTCTTTAGCATATAGAAAACTTCTGACTCTGTTTAATCTGTCTTAAYAACCTATGTATTTTTCCTTATTCAAAAGGGCACAATTCAGCATATCATTTTTCTATCTCTAAGTCTATCAGWGTCAAGATTGCCACAAAATTGTAGGTTTATTGTCATTAAAGCATTACTTCAGGAAACATGGAATCCAAATGGCCCTTTGGGATTTTTACCTCGTCTCCTGGCCTTGTCAGCAAGTTGGGTAGGATATATTTCCAATGACATGCACTATGCTTTGGGTTTTTTTTTTGTGCAGACATGTAGATTCTACTCCCTGTCTCAGCAGGTAAGGAAGTCTGGAAGAGTTTCTCTCTCCTAATTTTAGATTATTGAGATTTCCCTGGGATGCAAAAGTGTTAGAACAGTCCAAGGAACAATCTCCTATTTCCCCTAGAACATTTTTGTTTAAAGAAATAGGGATGTGTAATTCTTAGAGCAGTGCAGATGTTATAAATAAAATACCTGTGGATGAAAATTTTAAAAATTATAAAAAATATCAAGTTGCAACTCTGTTGATGAACACAACAGAATGCAAGGGTGTTTTTATATATACATTTTTTTTTTCCAGAATTAAATTATTGATGTATTGAGTGTAAACTGGATATTTAGGACTGAACTATACTCTCTCCTATTCATCCCTTTTTGATTTTTTTTTTGTGTGCATGTGATTCCATTAGGCCAACAAATTTATCTAGGTGATAGATGGAATTCATAATTTTAAGATTGGCATATCCTGTGCTGCCAGCCTCTGTATGTAGGCTTATTTATAAGTACTATAGCAACACTCTTCACTTGTCTWGTTAGAAACTCACATTTTCCCCTTGAATGAGTTTCACACATGTTGTCTTGAAAATTCCAGTAATATAAAAGACGCCAGAGGAAGAGCTTAGGGATTCATAATGGAAGCAAGAACAGTTGGGGTTTTGAGCTTGCGACAGAGGCAAACATGTAGGCATCTTTAAAGCCTGACTAATAGAAAACCAGACTGTGGGACAGTAAACAAGAAACCTTAGGCCACAGCAAAGTAATTTTGCTTAGTTTACCCTTTGGTGAAAGGTATTTATAAGCCAAAATACCTCACTTTTGCTTTAAGTTGGGCATGTCTTTAGGAACTCCTTCCATGTCCTCTTCAATAATCAAAATATTTTGCATGCCAAAAGTCCTGCTCTCTAATGCCATTGATGTTTATCAGCTACTGATGGTAATCCTCTGGTTGTCACAATATGTATATAACTATGTCAATTATCTGAGAACAACAATATCTAWAAGTGCTTTATTACATAGCAATTTTTGAATAGGCTTTTTCATTATTTTCATGAAAACCCCATGTCAAAATGTGCTTTATCAAATCTCTGGAAAGAATCAATATATATTTCTAATCATAAATATAAGATTTGTTTCTCTAAGAAGTACAGAAGAGGTTTATCTGAAATGCTCTCTCAAGTGAAGTAATACCTTCCATGATGTGCATTAAGACTACTGATCCTGTGGTATTGCAATTTACAGGGCATGCCCTCTTGTATTTTCYTTTCCCCTCTGGTTTTCCTGCCAGTGAAAAGCAGCATCCACCCAGCAGTGCTTCACACCCAKCTTTGCTTCAATAAACAGTCAAGAGGAGGCAACAATTGAGGCAGCAGGGTTTCAGCTCACAGGGATTCCTTGACACTTAGCACATGGTGAGATGTTCYGCCCTTCCCACTTCTGCCTTGGAAGCCTTTGAGAGCCTTAAGTTATATGAAACTTAAAAAAGTGAGTCTAATCAAGGAAAGATTCTAGCCAGACGCTGCTTTAAACATGCAACATAAAATATTTCCAAGGCAGTGCCCAGAAGAGATAGTTGTAGCTCCTAAAGAAGACATTATATTATTATATTTTCTTAGCATCCTTTAAAATTACAAAGAGCAATAACATAGGATAGTCAGAAAAAAATTGACATTTTGTCAGGAAAAAAAGAATAATTTCTAGGAAATTTTAATCTGAGTATATTTAGGGCCATAGAAGAGGAATTTAACCATTCCCAGTTTGGTATACATGAATGAAGTAAATAAATGAAAATAGGAATACAACAAAAGGCCATTTTTTTCTGTTTGTGTGGAAGTGACAGACATTGTATTGAAGAAAACCTTGTGAGTAATATAAAATAGGAAAAATAGATTCACTATTTTTGATATATAAATTTCACCACTGTCCCAAAGTCTTATCAGAAAAGATATTTATTTTATATTTAAAACAAAAAAGTGACCTAATAACCTGAGGTATTTCTTTTTCTTTTAACTCTAGTCACACTGTTTCAGGTGGGTCTTAATAGTACATATGGGATTCTATTTCCTTTTATAATCCTTCTGCTTTTTCATAAGTATGTAGGAAGTAAATTATAACAGACAGATTTTGTGGGGGAAAAAGCAAAACAAAACCAACGAACCAATCAAAACAAAACCAAAAACCCCAAAACCAAACAGTAGAATAGCTGAGTTTTAATATAATTAGGAAAAAAATCCCTTTAAATACCATGTAAATAAAAGACATCCACTGGTGAGCTGTACTTTTCAGAAAGAAAAATGCAGCTATATTTAAGCATCTGTATTTTTTACTTAGATGCTTGTAAAGAAAACCCTCAAACATMATTTTAATCCTTCTTTAAGAAGGAGAGGCAGAACAACTATAATTTCCTACAATATTTTTATTTTTTTACTTCTTTTAATTTTACAATGGGAAATTGTTCCTACCATTCTCATGTAGGTGAATTTTCAGCTTATAACTAATAATATGTATATGATTAAGGATAAAATAAGCAACTGAAAATTATTCTTTCTGTGTCTAGCTCTCTGGAGCTCTATGATTTGTATAACAGTGCATTCTATCCTTTTTAATCATGATGAATGCCAAACAGAATGACTCAAAAGGAATCAAACCTGTAATAATTAATGCAAGATGCTGAAGACAAACTAATTGGGAATAATTCATTTCACTTCAGTTTATGATTTGTTGATGAATAATGATGAACTGTCTGGAATTAATTAGCTAATAAATGTTTATTAATAACTACTGCCTTGGTGTGTTTCATGATTTCATGTCTGTTTAGATTACTTCAGAGGAAGAAAAAGGACATGAACATGTAAAGAAGAAAGCTGAAGAAAGATGGATCACAGAGATTTGTGATTACTTCTAGAAGTGACAAAAGGTTAGCAGTGTATCAGTTCATTTCTCAGAGGTGATTATGTGAAAAGAAATTTAAAAAATAGGCCAGACTAAAGCAATTTGCAGCTGCAGAAAAACCCAGCTTAATGCTCTGGTTGTTAAAATATTTCTACCTTTGCAAATTTAAATGAGTTAATCTATCATCAAAACTTTATTGTCTGTACGGCAACAACCAGAAAATTAAAGGTAAATGTTTCAAGGATGTGAAACTGAACTTCWAAATGACTTTTGATCTAAGGTATGTCTGTGTCATGTCATTGCTTAGTGCATTGTCATGCACTATCAGGGAATTATTGCTGTTTGTTTGAAGCTAACTAAACAATTCACATCTTTTCATGTCATATACTTGTAAATMATTTTTAATGTGCTTTAAAAAAATTCTGCAATTTTCTCTGTTTCRTAAATGTTTTCTTTAATTACATAGAAATATGTAAGTTCCTTTAACAGCAGGTAAGGGCACAAAATCTGTTTACATTTCATAGGTTGTCTGGCTGCACATCTTTAAAGAAAATGGAAACAAAGTTTAATCCTACAACAATTGAAATAATTGTTTTGTGGTCTCACAAACTGTTTATTGAGGAGGTAAAACATTAAATCCCTCTAATGAAAGCTTAAWATAACTTTTTAAAAGTATTTTTCATAGAAACACTCAAGAAATTTAGCTTGGTACCTCAGGATTTGCATAAAGGTCTATATTTTATTTGCTTAACAAGGATAGGATAGCAGGAGCCTGGCTGGGATTAATGAAGAGCTTAATGATTGCCTGCTGGGATGAGGAGTCCACGAATTAGTGCTGTAAAAGGAGGTGTTCTGGTGCCAACTGAGGATCATTTGTGGAAGACTCATGGAGGTTTTTTTCAGGGTGGGCAGTTGACTTAGGAAGGTCATAGGGAAGAGCAAAGAGGGGTTATTAATGTCTAAGTCAGATTTTGGTTTTCTTTTCAGCGAGAGGAGGTGTCTGGACTGATTCTGATTACTTCTGAAGGCAAGCAGTGGTAAAAATGTCAGGACTGAAGGCATCCTAGAGAACTGCATAACCTGGAGTTATTTCTAATTTCCTGCCTCTCTGGAACAGACGAGTTATTCCAAGAAGTGTGCCAGTGGCACCCCAGGGCCCTCTCAGGTTTCTTCATGTACTGACATTGCCAGATGTTCCTCAGACCAGGGTACAGAGTCTCCTACTGATGGAATTGTGGACTTGCACCTAACTGCTGCTYCTGGATGTGATGAGTGTCTGCAGATCTCAAGAAGATATATGGTGCATCTTTGGCAAAGATCAGGTACTGTTCCTGCARTTCAAACATGATAAGTAAAAAGATCCATTGACATGAGCTGAGCAGAGCAGAAGTGCTGAGGGTACTGGGTTTCTTTTCTGCTTGCATACCTGAGTTGGAAGAGATTGTTCACAGCTTACTACTTTTTAAATTGGCAATTTTTTTTTTTTTTTTTTTTTTGGGGGGGGGGTGTCAAGTGGTGATTTACTTTAAAAAAAAAACCTATAATCCATTTAGCTGAAACTTTAGTCTATAACAATCTATAATGTTGCACTAAAAATCATTGACATTAAATTCCTGTATATATTGCTTTGATAAATATTTCAATATACTTAGTATATATTGAAAACTTATTAGCTTATCTTTTGTTGATGGCTTAAGTTCATTTTAAAGCTGTCTTGAAGACAGTTGAAGATATGGTCTTGTATACCCATAGTACACAGCTTTAGGGTTAGGTTTCTGATAGATAAAATGAATTCTCATTTTATAGCTAAGATTCATAGATATAAACAAAAACTGAGATTAATTTTGAGCTAAGGAAATGAAGAGAGTAGAATCTGTGGGTGACTGTTTTTCTTTGATTCAGTTATTTGATATGCTAAATATCACTTTAGCTAATTTAGTCCAGCTCAAGTTTAAGAGTCTCTGATCCTGGGCCAGAATTTAAAGGACTTGAACACCTGAGGTTGTAGTTAGGGGTGCTTCAGAATCCCACTGGACTCTTACTTGCGGTTACCTGTAATCTGTAAAAATTCTGTCAGGTAGAATAAACTGACCCACAGTGTTTACATTGTTTAGCCTACCCCTGAGGAAAACCCCTTTGAAGAGGAAGGATGGCTGCAGGAGGACTGAAAGAAAGCCTAGGAGGAAAGCTTCAAAGGAGATTTTTCTTTTCCATTTAACAGTACTTTTGAAGTAATTATGTTATGTGCTAGCAGAAAAATAGGCATATGCTGTGAAAGTTGCTCATTGCCCTGTTTGTACCTACCTTTCTTCTATCCTTGGCATCTTTTTTATAAATTTTCTTTGCTGAATGTTTGTTTTTCTTATCCTGAGGTTGCAAACTCTGTGTCACAGAATGGTTTCTTTATAGTTGCATGCTGCAAATTTAATATGATTTGAATCATACTCTAGAGGTCAGTTCAAACACATTTTAGATAAAAGCTGTCATAAGTTGTTTTGTTSTCATCCTAAAACTCAACTTTCTGGAAGATTAATTTCAATGTAGTTGTTCTTGAGTACAATTTGTGGCAGAAGAACTTGCTTTTTATTTTTTTTTTTCCTTATCTAGTACCTCCTGGGAAATTGTGAATGTGCAACTGATCAGTCACCTGTCATGACTTTCCGTGGCTTGGGGCTTTTTGGTTAGCTTTTGTTTGGTTGGTTTTGCTTTTTTTCTAATCAGGGAATTGGTGTGAAGTGAGACCCAGTGGGTGGAGGTCCCAGGTGAAATGGGGCCAGCTGAAGCCTTGTTGGTGCACTGAAGGCATTGGCACCAGGTTCAAATAAATATTCATGATAGCAATTGCAATAATTCTGAAATGCTGCAATATCCCTCCGTGGTCACTTACTGGTCAAGATTTCCATGTTATCTTTGTTCTCCAGTGTAGCCATAGCTCATGCCTTGGTGAGAGTCTGAGGGGCTGTCACAGAGGGGAAATGCACTGTCAGGTGCTAAGAAATGTCTTTACTGAGATAGTGACAACAGCCTGGTGAGGACACAAATGCTGTGCATTTGGCTCAGTAAGTGTAATAAGTATTTCAGCCCAGGTGTCTGTCGTCTCCAGATGGCACACAGAAAAAAAAAAAAAGAAGAAGAAGAAAAAGGGAAAAAATATGATACAGCTTTGTATTGAAGAAACTTCCAGATATGACTTCAACAGAAGTGTTTTTTAATGAGATAAGTATGAAAAATGAAGGAAGATACAGACAAGGAGCATATGTGAGGAGTATAGCAGAAAATTGCTTGTATGTCACAAATGCAGTTCTCACAAATAGAATATYACAATATTCTCTCTGGGTATTTTGCTATTTAAATTATTTAGGGCTGTCAAAAGGCACAAGTTTGTGTCTCTAGTACAAAAATAGCATTCTAGTCATTTTCTCCTGATGTGACAACACCACTCTCATGCCCTCAAGAATCAATAACACRATGTGCAGTAGGGAGAGAATATTACTGAATATTAGCTGTCTGAGGCTCAGACTTTATCTCCTTCAGATAAATTAATAGCCTGTCTCATATTTCTTTCTGTAACTGCAGAATGCAATTGGAACTGRACACAAACTTACTGTGAATGTGCTGCTGATTGTTACAAGTTACTCACATTTCCAGCCTGAGGAGAAGGATATGAGAAAGACACTACCTCACTCAAATTAAGACCTTATCCCTGTCACCTTGTTTGTCAGCAGCTGAACTTTCTTGTGAAACAGGGAAGTGTATCCTTCTGTTAGTTTAAACTGGTACATATGTCTGCCTGCTTTTTAAAAGGAATTTCATGCTGAGAATACATGCTGMAAATGCTCATAAAATTCAGTGGCTTGCCAAGCAGGGTGAAGATGTTAAATTTAACCTAGCTGAAATCTTCAATACTTTGGCACTTGAAATATTAGACAGCAGAGATACTGTAACATCAAATACTATTAAGACAGCTAATATTTTGTGTCRTGTGGCTTCTTTATATATCTGTATAACCTCAGTTTAGCAATATTTCTCATGAAAGTTTTGGATACTTCCTCAGTGTGAGACCTAGAGAGCGTTTCTAAGCGACCAGCTTGTGCACATATGTAGCTAGAAATACATAATGTTGATAGTAAACCTATTTACTTTTTTGTAAATATCTTTTCCTCTGGGAAGTGTTGTTTGTAGTGCTTAGCAGCCCAAGTTGTGACTGTTGGGGTGGAAGGCAGACTTTGATGCAAGGCTGATGAAATCAAACGTGTTCTATTGAAACACACTAGAAGTTGGTAAATTTTTAACTTAACAGTTTGAGACTCTATTAAGACCCACTAAGATTCTTAACAATACTAAGTGGGTGAATTTAAGTTGTTTTTAAATTCTGTAAAAAGCTTTAAAAGTAAAATCTTAAACATAGAGGTCAGTATTTTCTGAAGGGATTTCTCAAAGGAGATGGAAGATCAAATCTATTTTACTGTTTGTTTTGCAGGTTACTTGATCACCTGCTGTTAACTTTACTTTGTAAAGCMCTAGAGAAATGGTTGATTTTAACTGTGGTCCAGGTTGGGTTCTTGTTTGGCTGGGGACTATTTTTCCATTATTGGCAAYTCTTTTTCTCTTAAGTACCCAAGGAAATTACTAAAAGGGAAATAAGCAGAGTATAATGACAAAGGAAGAGATGATGAACTATAGGACAAAGAACTGAATATTTTTACCCATTCAAGGACTGTAAATTATTAAATGCCTTTTTATTTTTCCTAATGCACCAGATACTAGAAACACTGAGGTTTGGTTTTTTGAAGTATATCAGTGGAAATGCTAACAATAGAAAAGAAAAAATTGTCTTGTTTTGCTGAGTATATATTAGATGAAGAAATGAAAAAAAAAAGAATACAAATGGAGTTTAGCAGGCAACAGAAATTGTTAAACATAGAAGTTCTAATTTACAAAAACAGTGACTTGCCTTCTAGTTTTGTCATGGGCTCTCCTTATTAACATCTCACCAACTATTCCTGGTTTACAGATGCAGGAATGAASATGGAGATACCATACCAGAGGGGCTTCACTGCAGCTATAAAAAAAGTTGCGTGGGTCATACTTGCACAATAAAAGGAGAATGTTGGGGCCTTGTTAATTTAAATGAATATTTAAACAAATAGGATGTTTGAGTTTTATGAGGAGTTTGGGTTTTTGGGGATCTTCTGTGTGTTTCTGGATTTTTTTCCCCTGATTTCTCCTCTATCAGGATGCAGGTAATAACAACAAAAGCAGAATCAATGTCGGGCCTGATGGGAAAGGGTGATATATGTGGCAACAAATTCTTGAAAGAAGCCTGAACATTCTTTTAGTATTTTTAAGTAGGAATAGCACCTTGAGAATAAGTTATTTACTAGGGGGATTGATGTTCAGGTACACTGCCTTGACCCTAGAAATCTTCTTTTCCAGATCATTTTGTCCCTATAAAAAGCTGCAAGCAAGTACAATTAGGCTGCCAATAAGAATTTATGATCCTTTGTCTGTGAAACTGCTATAAACATAAATTCCTAAAATGCAAACCTCTGCTGTCACCCAAGTAAAGCAAAATACTTGTAGTAGAAATTCTAGCAATTTTTGTGCCCATTCCCAGCCCACAGTAAGATATGCTTATTCCTAAAAGAAGTTAGTATGCTAGGGTTTTGATGTTTCTGGCTTTTGCTATGGAAAAGTAATTATGGGCTTTTTTWCCTTATTGCTATATTTTGAGGTTAATATAAAGTCATATTTGAGCTGGAGAATGGGGTCAAATTGTCACAAGCAAATCTGGTTTCTTAATTTTTGCTGCCAAAATCTTTCACTAGAAAAGCTTCAGTTTGTTTTCTAAAATTATCTTTATGCCACCTCCTCAAACTCCTACTCCCTAACCCTCACTCATGGAGTGTAATGGCATTAATCACGGTTAAAGAGGAGAGTAGGGGAAAGCACAGCAAAATGACAACAGTCTTGATGAAGAAAAATCATATGGTGTGCACAGACAGTGTTTAGCTTGATGGAAGATTACACAATAAACCCTTTGCCCTCTGGTTTTAAACTTGCTGTTTTGATGGCAGTGTAGTGTCAGCTTTCTGGAAAGCACAAAGCAGAGTTTTTTATTAGTTTGGCTTTACTGGGGTTGCTATTAGAGGCAATCATTCTGCAGAACGTAAATTGCAYGTGTGGCTGCAGAATAATAAAATTACTTCAATTCATTAGATTACAAATCTCTCAGAAGAAATAGCACTGGTGTTTTCCAGCAACTGCAGTTCAAATAATGCTTAGTTTTTATTAGCCCAATAGTACAACTTCAGCTCGAGGCTTGATTTCTGCTGGGTGCTTTCAGCTGATTGCACAAAACAGGAAAAGTAAGAATTTCTTGTCCTTCAGCATATGTGACCAATGGCTCTCCTGAGAGTGAGCATAACAGCAAGGGAACATTCTATTTAGGAGACATTACTGGGGCAAAGAAGTGTGAAAAATAAATACTACTTATTTTAAATTTTATTTAATTAAATACTTGGTTTGCAAAACTGCATGAAACATTCAAAGCACTTGGAGTGCCAGGGGGTCCATGAAGATGAACCATAGAATTCTGGTTTAATAGACTGTAGGCAAGCAGGGTATCCACATGATCAGTTTAAACTGGAAATGTTTATATGCTGCTAAATATGTTGTAATCACAGTTAATAAGAGATGAAGCAGACATTGTTTTTGTATTCCAGAGATTTTAAAGTGTCTCTGTATGTCTAAATATGCACTAAATTACCTAAAAGGAGGAGACTATGTCRTCATCCAAATGTGCTTTATTTTTCTTCAGAGTACCAGCAGGAGTTATACCTGATCTTCCATTAATTGACCCATGGACTGCATGGTACAAATTCTCTCTTGACTACTCTGGATGCTGAAAATTCTTTAGAAAATTGTACTAGAAAACAATGAAAAAAATCCATAAAAGAGAAGATTTGTATTCAATTTTTTTAATAGTACTTGTTAAATACAAACATTTTTTCCTCGGGTGCTTCTGAATTTCAAAAAACTGCAGACTGAAAGAGTTATTTAGAAGTTTTTACTGTATAAGCAGTATGCCCATATAAGCTATTGTAATACAGGACAAATATCTTCCTGTGTTGAAGCAGAATGTTGAAATAATTAATGCTAGAAACAGTCTACTGCATCTTAGAGAGAGTGAAGGATATGAAAGAATTTATTCACCAAGTGACAATACTTGATTATCCTTTATGAATACAATATCTCATAGGTTCCAGGTAGCTCAGTGTACAGACTGTAAGTGGGTTAAATTCAAGAACAATATATAAAATWTTCCCTCACTGTAAAACTTTGTGGAATCAGGTGAAGATAACAAATTAACTTAAATCTAATTGCCTCCTTCATTATTTTAAAAATATTGTAATTAGACTCACCAGAAAATCTCTCTATTCCTTAAGGTGGTCCCGGAGAATTTATTGGAAGTACCATTCAACAGACAAGTTAGTGTGTCATTTTAAGTTTACTTTGAAAACCTGATGGAATCACAAAAGACCAGAATAAAATTCTGGTTGTGATGTGGCAAATTATAATTTCTAAWGATAATGTGTCTTCTAATAATGAACAACAAAGGAATGAGGAATTCTAGATTGCAGTGTGTGACAGCAACTACTTTGGCCTTTGCCCAAAACAAAAGATTTTCCACATGATTAATCACAGCAACTTTGTAATGTCAAAATATGGGGATAAGCCTTTATGAAAACACTTACCTTCCATGAGAATTTACATGGAAGAATTTGAGGGGGAAAAACACCCTCAGCAACAGCATTGGCATGACAAAGCCACATAGATTCTCTTAGYTGGATGGTTTATGTGAGGTTTACTGATCCTGCTTGCAAAGTATGTGAAGATAAAACTCAAAGGAAACATGGTTGGGTTTCAGGGGTGTGTGCCATTTGAGATGCCTTCCCAGCTCTGGGAACACGACTATTTGTCATCTGACATTGCTACTGATAGATTTTCTGCACCCTTCTTGTGTTGTGTGCTGACGTTTGAGGCTTTGATGTAGAAATACACAACTTWAAAATTCACAGTAATTTGTTGCATAACCTAACTGTAGTTGCTATGGAATCCCAATGAAGAGAAACATTGCTGACACTTTGTGCTCTCCTCAGCTGCCTGTTCTTTTGTTAATTCAAGTTTGCTTTTTTCCATATCCTTTGATGGAGGGAAATGGCCATTAAAAATAATTCTCCTGGTGATTATATGCAGCTTATTATGCAGAATGGTTGCAGAAAGTTCTGTTCTGAAATGGGAAAAAGAACACATAAAATAAGTAAGATGTTTGGGGTATTCTTTTTTTTTAATGCTAATATAGGCTAGTGATATAATTATTGTTAAAATGAAAACAACTGGCATCCTTTTTCTGTCAAGAAGGAATTTACTGGAGAAAAAGTAATTTATTACCTCATCTTTGGATTTACTAACATTTCCACTTATACACTGTGGAGAATCCTATTATTTGGGCCATGTGGGATGCATAATTTGATAAGCAGTTTCCACTGACTGTTGTAGGAACTCTGCTTTTTGACTGCTGTGRTAGTATTTGTCTTAGCCAACACTGATGGGTACTATTATATATTTTAAAGGTTATATTAGGCCACAACTTCTTSTGAAGTATAATCTTCAAAGGAATMATTWATTCATATGTGCACATACTCATGCRCTCTTTAAAATTCTCTATAATTTAAAAATAATGGTGGCTCATACACTAAAGCAATAAAGAATAAAATGGCAAGGATGTTTTCCTATGATGTATCTGTAAGGATATCTTGGCTCCTATAAAAATGAAAGCAGACTCTGAGATTTTTTTCTTTCTGTTATTTCATGACCTGCCAAAGACTTAGGGTAACTCTGTGCTAAAAAGTCACAGTCATAAAAATTGAATTCTTTCACTTGACTGGAAATCTATGTGTCAAGCCCAAACCAAAGCGAAGCCAAATTCCTTCACTTTTTTGGTCTTTGATGCCTTTTAAGTCCAATTCCCCATCTTGTTTCTGATGCAACCAAAATAGAATAATTTTAATASAATGAAGTTGCTAAACCAACTGATAAATGGGTTTTTTTTTTTTTTACTCACAAGAAAGAAAAAAGGGTTATATTTTTAGTCATGGRAGTCTGGAATTGTGTGGGGATTTTTTGTCATTTATACTGACTTGCTTCTTTGGCAATAAAGCTCACTTTTCTTTTTAAGTGGTTACAAAACTGCCCTTCCAAAGGCTTTCATCTCTTTATTCAATTTCCAAATTTTCTCAATARGCCCTAAATCATTAACAAATTGTTGCTCCTGCTGCAGTCAGTCCACCTTCACTGTCATTTGATTATAAATGTTTCAGTGGTTCTACTGTCTAAATATTTCTCTAATTCCGTGAGAGTCTAATTCCCACAAGGGGAGACTCACCCTAATGAATTTATGCTGCAGGGGACCTAGTCCCATCTACTCACCATTTATTAATCTTGTTAGTATACTGGTAATGCTCTTTTCAGATAAAGGGAACTTTCTCTACCCTGAAAACTTAAATTCAAATTACTGTGTATTTGTTTTTTAAAAGTGAAGACCAGGAATTTTTGTATTAAAAAACACTAACACATTTCGATTTGTTTTTCCAGTTTTTCAACAGTTAGGATTATCTGTTCCCTGCTGTTAATTAGTTAATGTGTTAACATGTAATTAACTGTTTGCTGAATTGTTTTTTGTTGGTTTTGGCTGTATATTTTATTCTTTATTGAAATTGTATACCAATTTCAGGATCTCTCTACCAATTAGTTAGTGTAGCTGCATCTCCTGACTAAATAATCATTTCTTTGTAGCCCCCAAACATAAGATCCTGTTTTCCTCTGGCTTCCTAATCTATGTTATTCCTGGAAGACAATGATATCTCTTTGCAGTTAATAGAGCATATATAACCCAAAGAGGATATAGGTGATATAGATTTTTGTGTGCAATTTTCCTCAGTGTTTCATACTGGTTATTTTTAAATCCCAGTCGGAAATCACTTATTTACAGGCTAGGTACCCAAGGTGGAAGTTCAGGGCTCCACTTTAGCAACCAGTGTAGTAAAAATAGAATATTTTAAATGCTAAAATGCTGTAATAATATGTTTTTAATACATTTATTGTTTCTCACCTCCATTCCCATGAAGACCGTAGCTTGTTATTGACCTTATCAATAACACCCTAAAGGGTGTGTGGCAGGTCTTTATCTAGAGTTTTAGAAAGCTGATAACATGTAAGAAAGTGTGAGTTTATATCAGGAATAAAAGTCTGGACATTTACTAATTTTTATGATAATCTTCAATGATCTCTCCCACTGCCTGTRTGACTTTGTGCGTCCCTGGTTTTCTTTAGCTACTGGGACACCTAGGAACTGCTATACTGGACGCTTCTGGAGAGTTCAGTACAGAAAAAGATATTAGCCAAGCAGGCCAGTAGGTTCTCAACTTTCCAAAACTTATTAGATGGTTGAGAAAAGATGTGCAGAATTCCTCCTGCAAATACTGAATATTAAGAAACTGTTCAGACAGCTGCATGCTGACTACTTTTTTAAATATGTGAAAGTAATATTACTTCACTCAATACATAGTGTAAATGCTTCCCATTTAATCTTTTTGAATTGTTGCTTTATGATTTTTTTTTTATTAATGTGTGGCTAGTTGTCCTRTAGTCCCATGTGGGGCCATTTTCAGAGCACTAGCTAAATATAAATACTGTCAATTTTTGGTTTGAATCTTTTGTTTGAGTGTCTGCACTGCAGTGTTGTGGGATTTTGATTTGGGGTAAGCCTGTCCAAAAAACTACCCAACCTTGCTAAAGCTGTTTTACTGTTTAAAAGAAACTAAAAACTTATTCAGGATTTATTCCATAACCAACATAAAAATTTCATTTTTTTAAAGAAAAAAAAAACTTGTCTGGTGAAAGTATAGTCTCCGACAATAATTTTAGGTTTAATATTAAATTTACAGGCCAGAAGTTCACATTCTGGGAAGTGCTAGGTATTCTGTTTTCATTTATTTCAAAGAGAGATCAATAATGCAAGATGACATGGCATGGATTAATCTGTTGTTGAGAACTAGAGATATTCAGAGCAAACTTAATGATAAGGAGAAAATAAAGCATGCGGTTCTTATATGTTTTGGCACTGAATTAAGATGCAGGAAAGGAGAGACAACTATTCTTTAGCAAATTGTATGGGGGGTTTTGCTATTGTATCTTCAAGAATTGTTTTAGCTATTGAATTTTAATCTTCAGTGACTATGGATGCCATTAGTATATTAAAATAATCATGACTGACAAACACCYCTGTTCAACTTGTTAACCAAAATGAGCAAACATGCGTATCAAACCACCTCAGTGTAGTCAATTGCTGTAACTTCAGTCAGGATTCAGTTAAGGAGGGTCATTTTGAGCTCTGTTGAAGGTAATTGTGCATGAGACTGAGGCCATAGAACCTATAAGACTCAGGACTTGATTTGTTCATCTGACTCGCTCACTTGAAGATTTCTCCAGAATGTAAAAGAAAATAGTATCTGTAATAATTTGAGAACTAAGATATAAAAATAAACAGGTGGTCCAGAGAGATTGTGGAATCTCCCTCACTGGAGATATTCAAGAAYTGTCCTGTCTGGATGCAATCCTGTGCCATGTGCTCTAGGACRACCCTACTTGAGCAGGGAGGTTGGRCCAGATGACCAACTGTRGTCCCTTCCAACCTTGCCTATTCTGTGATCTGYAATCTATTAATTTCAGAAATCCAAAAATGCCACCCACATAACTATAAGGTTACTAATCTGACAACACTATGAATGTTCATGGAATGAACTTCAAAAGAAATAAAAGCAGGCCAAATAAATATAATTTAGAAACTGATGAATACTGCCTTTTGGCTAAAGCAACGTATGTCCAATTCATCTTACAGACTTCCCTGATCATTTGGGCCAGGGAAATATTGCAGATTYAACAGCAGTCATCCTTACACCTGAGTGAGGATTAAGCAGATTGAATTGCCTGGTAGACTGTGAACTGAAATTAAGGAAATAGATTCATCACAGAGCAATGGAGAKAGATTTTCAGATGGTAAAAATAGGTTGCCATATTCCTGTTACATAAAAATAAAACCAAACCCCCCATCCCCCCCCCCAAAAAAAAAGAAACCCCCAAACAAACAACAGAAACAACATCAACAATCAAACAAACAAACAAAAAAACCAACCAACCAAAAAAAAAACACAACCAAAGAAAAAACAAACAAACATAAAAGAGAAACAACCATAGCAACAAAACAATCTCTGGAAAATTACTAGGGGTCTCCAGGAGGGAAGTGTGTGAAAGCCATCTAGTAGAGAACAGAAGTTTTAAAAGGGCAAGTATCTCTTGAAACTTCCCTTTTGAAACCTCTGTTCTTGAGTTCAAATGTGGAGTTATCTTGAAAATGCAGCCCAAGAAGGAAATACTTCTTGCTTTTTATGCAGTAAGTTTGGATTGTGACATTCATTCAAGAAACAAAGGCTACTGTTCTGTGTGTCCCAAACCTCATGGGCCTTGAACCTAAAGACCCTGTAGAAAAAGTTGCCCTAATCATGAGGAAAGATTAGGTGAAGTTCTTTTCTTTGCTCCTGTTGAATCTATGAGGCACTCCAGTAACACCTAGAAATTTATTTGGCTTAGTGGTAAAGCAGGCAATTTCCTGTCTAATCCAGTGTTCCTCACAGAACTATTATTTGAGCCCAAGAGTCCTTGTGGTTTGTGATATTTGTGGGTGGTTTATTGATTGGGTTTTTTTTCCTCCCCTCTCCTGCCTCTAAAGCAAAAGGCAAAAATATTTTGCACTTCAGCAGGGTCAGAAATCAAAAGTGCATTAGAAACAAACTTGCTTTTCCTTTTGTATTCTTAGAGAACAGAGGCTTAGCTTGGAATGAGAAAAAAAAGTTCCTTTTATTCATAACATGTCAAAGCCCAGAGGATAAAAAAGCTCTAGGATGTGAAAAATATGGGTTTTAAGTCTCCAACTACAGATTAGAATTCAAGAATTCTTCTTGTGAAAGTCTTTAGCCTCTAACCCTGTGCATTCAAAATATGTATTGAGGCTGGGTTTGATGTTGTTTTGATGCAAGTTAGGATTTGTTCTCTTACAAATTTCAGAAGAAACAGGATATAAGTTCCTGTTAYCATAACTTGTCCTTATCAAATATTCTGCAATGTATTCTATGTATCAGAGGTATGAGTGAGTCATGGTTGAGTCATCTGAATGAAAGTTTAGATAGGTAAAACTGGATCTCCATTGACATTGGCCAGTGATGATGTAAAAGAAAATTTCATCTCCAAACTTTTTTTATTATTTTCTCTTCCTAACGTGACATCAGGTTTACTTTTTTTTTGTGTGTGTGTGTGTGTGTGTGTGTGTGTATTACACACATTTGGATAAATATAACAGCAATAGAAGGCACATGCACAGAAAGACCCAAGTGGAGCTTCCCATGCCAAGCATTAGCCTAACATGACTCAGTTTTTGCTCAGCCTGTATATATGTGATACTGTTAAGCAGTATTCTCTGTCCCTGCCTTTGATCTCTGTGGCAGATGGAATTTAATGGTATCTTTCTCAACTTTAGCCCTTCCTCTGAATGCAAATAGGGGTTATCAGGTGTGTTAAGCAGGTGTTGCTTGATGCTTATGCAAAGCTTCTGTACTTTATGTCCTGCTGGGCAATTGTGTGAGAATATGTGCCTGCAGATCATATTTCCTTTGGMMCTCAGCCCTGGGTTRTGCCTGAGCTGAATTTTGCTTGRAACTRAGAAGGGGGCACCTCCCCAAATGACCACCAGGAACCCCCAAAGGTGCAGTGATAAGTATTTCATATGGTTGCAGAATTRTGCAATAGGTAGGGAGCAACTGCTTTAGATAGGCAGGTTTATGTTGATTTCAGGGTATAAATTCACTCACTTTTTATTCCTTGACATGATTGATTTGTGGARCCTTGCACCTTGTACAGAATAAAAACCGTCTCCTTTCTAAAACTTACTCTTTGTTTCTGTTTAGAGCGTTCCAAAATTTGACAACTTATGATGTATTGAGAGGGTCAGCATCTGCACCCAATGAAAATTTTTGGGACCAAAATATACCMAAACAAATTTGTGAATTTCTAAGTTCTTATTTCAAATGCCAGATACTTCAGGGATTTGCTTAATTATTGCATGTGTGTATAGACAYATATATATRTWTKWTYTMYCTSMCTATGTTTTTTTCTCTTCTGTYCCCTTTTCCATTTTTCCCTTTTCCTTCMTTGCTATAGCTTATTTGGCTTTCTTCKCCTTTTSCCTCCTTCCTTATATTGCTTTTCCWCCCATTACCTGAACGAGTAAGAATTTACAGATCTATTCCATGTAAGTAATACTAATTACATACTGTTGGAGTCATAATATAGTCAGAGATTTCTTTTGTGTTTCAGCACTAAGTATAAATAATTTCTATCAGTTACATAATATCCTAAACAGAAACCTATTAATTTAAAAATTCTGAAGAACCCTGTACCATATTGATATTTGCATTTGTCCAGCAATATGTTCAGACATCTGCACAGACAAATTCTTCATAAACTCTAAAGCACTAAMAAAATATATATTTTACTGTGACTCACACCTAGTCAGACAAATAAGGAGCCAACCACAAAAACAAGAGGAAAAACAAGATACACACAGAAATAGAATTTCAGTGTGAAACATACAGTATGCATTTGAATCACTTACATGGCAAATTTAATGAGGTTAAAATTTAATTGCTATTCTTTTTGGAAATTGAACACATTGATATTTGTGATGGCCAAGTCATCAAACAGGTATTTAGAATAGAGAACCAGATATTGGTGTGGGAGGATTAAGAAATAGCCTTAATGAAATAATGCTGAGATATTTTCTGGTCCACTTTTAAATTCCTTTTGAAACCACACTTTAAAGAGTTTAGAATCTGACCGAAGTGTAGTAAAGACTTCTTGAAAGCKTTGGAATGCATTAGGTAGAGGCAACATTTTGTTTACCATTCCAGACACATTTTTTTCGGCTACAGAAGTCATTTGAAGTACATGCAAACCTTCAAGTGYAAACTGTTACAAATTAGAATGGTACTTTATTTATTCAATCCCCCCACTTAACTGAGTTTCTGAACTTTCCTGGAAGATCATTTGTTTCACATACTTTTGGCTGGACTATAAGGTCAGATCCAACAAGTATGCAAGAGAGAATATCTCAGCAGGAGATAGTCACACTGAGGCTTTTGTAACTAATTTAGTAAAACAAATAAGGTTTTATTGATTATATTTTCATTTGTATTGATTATATTTTCATTTTAATAGCCTCAAAAGAGTACCAAACATTTTTCTTCACATCAAGTTTTCTAAAATGAAGGAAATAATTTTGATTTGCAATTGGCTATGTTTTCTTTGTTTAACTTGTTTTTATCTTCCTATTTCCATTCACCAAAGTTCTTGCATTCAACTTTCTCTTTCCTCTTGAGTGATTCTTGCTCTGAAATTTGATTTCAAAGAGCTGCATAAGAATGGATGAAGTATTTGCATTGTGAGAACAATGTTTGCCACAAAGCTTGAGATACCCTAAAGTGCCCTTCAGTGTGACAGAAGCATTTCTCAGTGCTGGGTGACACAGCACAGAGATGTCAACAAGAGTTCTGTTGGCAGCAAAATGAATTAAGCATGGTTTCATAAAAACCTGTCTCTTGGTTGAATTCTCTCACACTTAATATAGTGAAAACCATCAATAAAGGGTGTCTCTCTCTGTTCCTCCCCCTGCCCCATGTTTGGAGTTTTCATATTCTGTCTTTCTGTTTTCTAATGGGAGTTGAGCTCAGTGGGAGACATTAGTGAAGGTTTCCTCTAATTAACCATGAATTTCACAAACCTTTTAAGTATATAATATTAGTAGAGATTGTAATTCTTTGGTGTAAATTGACCCATATATTAAGTTTAGTGCTTTAGAGTTTATTCAGCTGTGACAAAAAGAAAAAAAAAAACTGTGTATTTTTTTTGCCTTAGTGTACAGTCCTCACTTTCTTAGGAAACTGGGCTAAAAGTGTTTTCGTCAGGATGTTTTGATGCTAAAATTTATTCACTGTAGAGGTCAGGCAACAACATGCTGCCAACAGCAAGCTGTGGACTGAGCTGTAGACAAAGCAAAAGAAGTGAATAGGGGCCAGAGCTTTAATAAAAGATCCTCAGCTACATTCTTCTGCCTGCAGGCAGCTACAGCCATTCTTCCCCTATTGACAAATTGTCTGACACTTTTCAGATATAAACTGGTTCTGCTTTGAGGTTACTGTCATACTCCTCAGGCCTGGTGAGGAGTCCAGCTGAGGGTATTTTCCAGTTCTGTAATATCCCCCTATTTCATCAGTCTTTTAACTTACTGAAAGCAAAGATATTTCACTGCTATTGACAGCCCTTGGGGGGGCCAGGAGGGAAAGAAAAGAGTTCAGCATGCAGGCAAGGTTCCACTGATAGAGAACAAAGGAAGGTTTCAATCCCCCCAGCTCTGTTTCTGTAGCTGCTCATGAGATTTTTAACACTCCAACCAGATTAATTCCATGCAGCCTTGGTGAATATGTACATACATGCAGCCACTGGACTAAGCTTATTGAAGGCAGAAAGATGAAATAAACTCTTTGCCCTAATTTCTCTTAAGGYTTTGGAGTCTGAGCAACTGCATTTAAAGAATGGCTTCTCATGATTTTCAAATAAAACATGACTTGCCTTCCACTTTTTATGGCYAGAAACAGTGTATTGATGATTTTAGCCAGGAAGCTGAGAAAATGCCTGGAAAATCTTCAGCAGGTGATTGAGGCTTCAAACCAGTGCACTGCCAGTGCTTCAGGAGTGCAGGCAGATAAACATCATAAGTATTTTGGACACGTAGTTAATAGAATGTTGGAGATGGAGAAATCTAGTTACTACAGTCAGRGAAGGGCAGAGAGACTGATGAAAACAAAGTGCATGATGACAGTGGAAAACAGGCATGAAGCAAAAAGGCTGACAGAAAACATTTGTAAGTTGTGCTGACATTGAGGAAAATAGGATGGGAAGGGAGCATAAACCAGGCCTGTTTTATTCTGTGTCATTTTAATAAGCTCCAAGATCCTAACTCTTTTGAATAAAAGGACTGAAAATGAGGTTTGCTGTATGATAATTTTCAGAATGGCTATAACTGGCTTCACATAATGCTGTTGCCTCTTTTATACATGTAGATTATCAATGTATTTTGATGTGAAAGGAATGATTTCCWTAGTGTGAGTTTTAATACCTCTGTGGTTTACTTGCTAATGAAAAAGTGGGAAGATCTAATGGTAGGACCCAGTCTGGTCTTTGAGAAGGAAAGATTTTGTGTCCTGCTCCCTGTGCAGCTGGAAGTAAATCATGAACAAGTCCTCAAAGCAGCTTAGGTRTTTAGAGCCTACACACATAATAACTAGCTTGACTCCAAGGGTCTTTATTTAGGCTGAGATTCCASTGAATTGAGTGTTTCAATTACAATTCCTAACACACACGCATATCTATATATACATCACAAATAAAGCAAACAAAAATCACTAGTCATTAACAGCTGCAGATTTTTCTGTGCTCAAAATAGATGCCATTTAAGTTCAAACTCTCTGATCTTAAAGCCTTATTCAGGTATGTAATTTTCTGTCTTCATGTGAATTTCTTTGAGAGTGTTCATATTTTACAATATAGGGGTTTGACTAGTTGAGTATGCAGCTAGGCCTTAGTATTTCAGTTCTTAGCTGAGAAAAGCTTCAGTATTTCTAGRTATTATACACTGTTTCTTGCTGTGATTTTTGACTGATGTATAAAATATTGTGACTTACATCAAGTCTTGTGAGCCTTTGTTTTCCATTTGTCTCCTCTATATTTCAGCTTTCTACCCTTCTAATAGATGTCTTCTATTGTTAACACAATTGCACCCCTTTTAATGGAGTATTTGTTCAACAGAACATACAGAAGGTATTGTTTTTGAAAAAAAAATGTGGTGTAAAGTTTTGAAGAATGTCAGAAACATTGTAATTTCTGCTAACTTCATCTTTATACTCCAGTATATAACCAAAAAAACTAATTAATAACTTTTTTTCAGCCTCTAGGTGATTCAGTTCTGCTAATGAAAAGATTCAGTTGGCATTGCTTTTTTGTTTTCTTACTGGAAATTCCAGCACAAAAAATATAGAAGAAATTCAGCTGGACTAAGTGCCTCATTTCATTAACCTATCTAGACTAAAATTACAGTTAACAAAACTGGTTACCTAACATGGTGATTTTAAAATAAATCTGAAAACTTCACCCTATCTTACAGCCTAGGAAAGAACAAAAAGAGGGCAGCAACCTGTTGTAGTGGTTTTAAGGTGGCAAACCCGCAATTATGTTAGCCAGATTAGATAGCAGCTATTTCTTTTCCCATGCTAGTATGCTCAGCATGTTAGTTCAATAGTTCAGAACACCCTGGAGGTGTGGATAGGTTGGAGCAAGCCTAGGGGCTGCAATGGGAAGGCAGGGAGAAGCACTTCCTTTGGGGAGTCTACCAGTTCATATATATTTCTTTTTACAAAAAAATTGGTTTTGATAATTTCAATTAGTATATTAATATATTAGAAGAAATTATTTTTTTCAGTTCAGTTTCTCCTGAAGACTGCAACAGAATACAGCTCTTAATAAAACCCCAAATGTGTGCTATACTTTTATTATAACAACTCCCCTCACATTAATGAATTTGCCGTTTCCTTTGAATACAGTTACAAATTTATTACTGTAATTTAGACTCGTAAGAAGTGGGCTCCTTTAAATGAATCTTTTGGCATTTAAAATACCTGCAGGGAAAATGGATTTGCCTCAAGGTTTTTATCAGGAGGAAGAGGGAAAAAAGCTAACAGTAGCTGAAGAAGCCTAGGAAGWGTTTCTGGAAGAGGAGACTAATAGGATTTAGTCTGTACTGCACATCCTGTGGTGACCTATGGCAGACAGGAAGAGAGACACTATCAAAGGAATATTTTGCATTTCTAGGAAAAATGATAGAAATTTCTATAAAATTGAAAATGAGAAATGTTGCAACACCTTTTTCTAGTTGGTCTTGAGGCTAAAGATTTTGGTATTTCCAGTTCCACTAACTGTGCATTTCTGGGCAATTCTACTGTGATATCATGATATCACAGAGACATAAGTCATTGATAGACAGTGGTCATAGACATGCCATTTGTACTTTGAATAACTCAACAGTAGTCTTAAATCATAGGGATTGTGTTTTATGTCTTTCTTGTATAGCCTGAAGATTAAACTTATAGATCTACGTGACTGAAAATCAGAAATCTTGCAAGAAAGTAAAAAATGATGTCTGTACAATACCAATGTCTCCCATCTCTGCCATATGCAAATTTGCAGCCCAGACTTGCTTCCTCTGTGAGAATGGATAAGAGCACTGTGGTTTGATTACAGGCTGAGACTTTGCATCAGGGGACACACAAAGAAATGTGAAAAGTAGCAACAAATTGAAGTAGCGCTGACATATTTACCACTTTTTCAGCAGSTAAGAAATATCATAACACAACCTTTCCAACTACAGCTGTGTAAAGCATAAACAATCAGAGCAACTTCTGTGAGATATAAATTAGGAAAGCCTTGGGGAAAAAAAAAAATCCTTCACAATCTCTAAGGGATTTGGTATTCTGTAGAGAACCAGTCAAATAATAGTCTTATGAGMTACTTGATTAGAAAGGGTTTTGGTTTAAATGCTCTCTCATTTACAATTAGAGGTGTTAATTCAATGGCTAAAGGTCAGGAATTACTCATTGCTAGCACTSTGTCTCAGAAGCATATCCGGGAAATGGTCATCAGCTCAAATCAGAGGTGTTAATATGCAATTAAAGGTTGCAGTGGCTTTTGCTGAATGAAATTAGCTGTTCCCTAGATTAACTTTGTCTGAAGGGATGGTTGCTTAGTTGAAGCCAATATGCCTTCACAGGAGCATTGCAGTTATGCATCTGCTTTTCAGACGAAGATTGTGATGACTCGGGTTTTGTACCTGCTAGGAATGGTCTCACCTGTTTCTCCCATTGCCTGGGTAGACATGAATATAAAAAAGAAAAAGTGAGTAAATTTGCTGTCATGGTGTTTGATTCTGAGCAGTTGAAAGAAGGTAAACTTTATATAAATCAAAATTAAATGTAAACAAAGGTAAGCATTCTTACTGAAGTTGTAGCTTGTAGGTCTACTGCCAGAGTATTTCACACTGATGTTCTGTAAATTACTTTTCTGTTAGTACAGAGTCCCTGTTTTACCTTGTCAATACCACAGCTGTTGAAAATACATAGAATTACCTTATCAGTTGTTTCTTCTGCCTGGGGAGAAATATATGCATGTGGAGTGTTAAGCTGCTTATGTTCTTTTACACAGCTTGTTCAAGCTCCTTTGTGACTCTTTCTGTCCTAAAATCATTCTACAGCAGGTCTTAAGCTTCTCCTAGCACGTTGTTGTCTGCTAGGGGACAGAGAAAAGAAGAAGAAAGAAAAGGGATTTTTCYACTGTGTTGATCAAAACATTGAGTGATGCCAAAATTCTTGCCTCTATTGACTATTGTCTGTAAGAATATTGAGCAGAATGAAGTAATGGCATATATGTGAGATATTTGATTCAACAAAGCTTTTCATCTTAAAAATGAATAAGATAACTGCCAAGATTAGTTTCCCAACCAGTTATTTTAAATTAAATTCATCCAGACTACACAATACATACCTAAACACATAGACACTTCTTCAAAACAGAGGTTATGATCAACTCAGATGCAGCAATGGGGAGGAAAGTTCCCAGGAATCTCAATGATTAAGCACAGCTTATTAAATAAACCACTAATTGAGCTGTAGTAACTTGTTATGTGTATAAGCTATGAGCCTGTCATCTCCTGCTGGAAATGAGTCATTTTATTTTCAGTTTGGTAAAGGCAGGGTAGCACATGTAGGCAGTCAGAAATTGTGTTTCTGAACCTTCAGTGCTACTATGTATTTTTTGAATACTGTTATGTTGAACCCTATTTAACTTTACTCTTATCTCCTAGTTAACAAGCCTGGTTGAAAAACATTTGCAAGTTCGCTCACTTCAAAGGGTGCTTGCATGATGGAAATGTTTGTGTTGGTGTTGCAGCTGCTCACCAACCATGTGTCTGACTTGCATGCAKATAGGGAAAACTTTATTTTTACATCTCAAGTGTGCTACTGTCACAATGTCTGCATGAAGATGTGTGTTGTCACCAGAACGTTTACTTTGATATCAAGGACAGTCTTCMGGCAAGAACGTGATTACATTTTTTTCTCCTGCCAATTCTTGTCCTTCCAAACAGTAATTTTGCATCTAAAAATTTCCTAAATTACTAAGTTGTTCTACACATAGGAAAGMACACAAAGATTGACCTTTATTAAACTTTCTGAGTTCTCAGGGCAGCTACCTCCAGCAGAACAGAATTAGCCTTTTCTGGTCATCTGCTCCATTGTCCATCATCCTTCAGCACTCACTAKATGGCTGTGTATCCTTATGAATGCTTCCTTGTAAAGTTTTGAAGAGCAGTAGTAATCACCATCTAAGGGTTTTTAGGAGTAGTGTGCACTCCAGCATATGGCTTCCTTACTTTCCCATGTGGGTAATCTTGCTTTAATTTTGGCTAAGGGGACCCTTGAGTTAAACTAGATTCTTCAGCTATAAAAACATGTTGCTCTCTCTGTACCGTGTTTTACAGTGCTTCCTCAACCAATCTCAAATATTCTCCATSAAACAGAATTGATTATCCTGGTTTCTCAGCAGGAGTATTCTCCTTGCATATTCATTGTCTCAAAAAGAAAAATAGCTAATTATGGCTCTTTCTTCTCTATTATCTCYACTGTGGTGTTTTGTCAATGTGGGGAAGAACACAAAACCAGTTAGTCTACAAACAAACATATGACCTCTTGAAAGCAAACTGATAACATGGGTTTATAAGGTGCATTCTGAGAGAGTCCWTAGTTAAATACCTATGTCTGCATTGTGCTCTCATTGAGTTCCCTTCAATGTTTACAACCAATATAATTTGTAATCCTGCTTGTTAACTGAGCAGCTAAAGTAGTTGAAGCCTTGTTGTACTTGAAAAGCCCAAAGACAAATGCATTTTATTATTGACAGTATTGGCTACTTAAAAAGCAGCCACAAGATATTCCAAAATAGAAACTATTTCCAGTAACTAACAATTGAAACATGACACTTCAGTTTCCTTCTGAATTTTTAAATAGCGGGTTTTTTGTTGTAGATATCAATCTCTTTTCTTTCTTTTTTTTTCTTGTCATAACTTCTTCTCTAAAGTCATATATTCCATTTCCAAATTTAGGTGAGGGAGAATTAGCATTTCTCCTTTTTGTTCTTTTAAACAGATATTCCTGTTTTATACGACATTAAAATACAGCTTTCAATATTTGTACAACTTTATTTTATGTATCTTTTCTTCTGTTTTGCCTTATCKTTCTACAATGAAGTCCAAATATGCTTAGCACTGTCTTGATGTGAAAGGATTTTTTTCTACTTTTATTAAATAATTTTAGTCTAGGTGGAATATTTTTTATGATATTAGTTGAAAGTTAGCTATACTAACATATTAAACAGGTGGACTGAATATTATACCATTGAMAAACATGAAATTAATCTCAGTTTTATTTACTAGTCCTCATTTTACATCTAAATATCTGGCTTGTTGTTACATTCTCAGAAGATTACTAAGTTGAGTTTTGGGTCTAAATAAGTACAACACTCAATAGCTGTAGAATTGTTAAGATACTTATCCCTGGTCCTGCTTGCTTGACTTCAGGGAGGTCTGGGCAATCACCAACCATATTTTGTTCAACAAGTGAAAGTGCCAAATTCTGCACCTGCCATGGGACAACCTTGGATGTACGGACAGACTGGGAATGAGAGGCTGGAGAGCTGTGCCAAAGAAAGGGACTTGGGGGCCCTGGTTGATGCTAAACTGAAAATGTGTCAGCAGTGCCCTGGCAGCCAGGAGGGACAGCCCTGTCCGGGGGGCATCAGGCACAGCATGGCCAGCCAGGCAAGGGAGGGGATTGTCCTGTTCTGCTCTGTACTGGAACAGCCTCACCTCGAGTGCTGGGGGCAGTTTTGGGCACCATAATGTAAGCCATTAAAGTATTAGTGTGTCCAAAGGAGGACACTGAAGATGGTGAAAGGCCTTGAGGAGGAGCCATGTGAGGAGTGGCTGAGGTCACTTGGTCTGTTCAGCCTGGAGGAGACTGAGGGGAGACCTCACTGCAGTTACAACTTCATCATGAGGGGAAGAGAAGGGACAGGCACTGATCTCTCTGGTGACAAGAGATGAGATCTGAAGGAAGGCCATGAAGTTGTATCACAGGAGATTTAGGTTGAATAATATTGAGGTTGAATATTAGGAAAAGGTTTTTTACCTTGGTGGTTGGGCACTGGATCAGGTTCCCCAGGAAGTGGTCACAGCACCAAGCCTGACWGAGCTCAAGAAACATTTGGACAGCACTTAAAGGCTCATGGTGTCCCTCTTGGGGATGGACCTGTGCAGGGCCAGGAGTTGGCTTCGGTGATCCTTGAGGGTCCTTTCCCACTCATCTGATTCTGTGAATATACTGCCCCTAGAGTTATTTACCATTATTCTGTCCAATTACCTAGTTAGGCTAAGGATCTCTACGGCTCCTTGATTTTATTTGGTTTTTTTAATTGGCGGTTTGTTTTTCTGTCGGCTTGGCTAAGTAACTGTATAGTGATTAGATGAATCTCCTAATGTTCATATTTTTCTGCACTCTGAAACTTCTAATTAATTAGGAGGACACAAAAACCTGTGCCCTTGAGAAAAATGGGACACCTTAGCTCTTCTAATTATATTAATATAGAATATTAATACATAATGACTCACTGTTACTTTACACAGCCCAAASTTCTTTCTCTGATTGCAGCAGTGGGTAGGATTACTTTTGAAGAGCTCCTGATATGAACCACTTTCACCAGTTCATTTATATTCTAGCTCCCCAACTTCCATATTTTAAGATATATCTCTTTTGTCCCTGCCACAAATAGGCTAAAAGAGGATAAGGTCTTTCTTGTGAAATACATTGGGAGGAAGAGAGAAATCATAACCTAAATTTCTTYTCATATGAATGTGACTAAAACAAGCACTAGGAATGGAAGCCTTAAAATGATAAAAAAATTAAAATCCAAATGTCAGGTTTGAGTTAATTAATATAAATAAACGTCTACAGATGTAACAAAGAAAACATCTGAAATATCTGAAATCATAGATGGTAATCAGAAAATAAAAAAGGGGGCAGATTTTAAGTTTAACTATTTTGTGTGTGCACCACAAGGAGCGTGATGAAGGCTGGAGTTGGGGGTGAAGCTGTCATATGATGCACTGGAGTATAATTGAAAGAATTGAGTGTTGTKTTAGAATCATTGGTTACAGCAGGAAAGCAGTCACCTGTGAGATGTGTGCATGTGTTCATCCTTCCAGCTTTAATAAAACAGTAGGGAAACACCATAAATGTTCTCTGGTATGCTGCACACAAATTTTCAATGGAAATATAGATTTGCTTGTCAATCTGAATGTGGCAGATCAGACTGACCAAAAAGATCTGGTTTTCTGTCCTGTGTGTAGAAGGTGATTCTTCAGGTTATTGTCTTGTCATACACTGCTTGTCAGTTCTGTCTCTTTCCAGTTTCTCAGGCTTCCCCCACACAGCATTTTGTCAGCATGAGCTGCTGTTGGGCTGATCTTTATAGCCTGAGATACCTGTCCTGAGCTCTCATGGCTAACTTGTGTGCGTTCTTGGCAGTGTATCCATTGATTCATGAAGGGAAAGAACCATCATCACAGTTAAAGATCTGCTACTGGACTCCAAAGCAGTTTGTCTTCATGTACCTGGTATTAGTTACTCAGGTCTTTCATTTCATCTAGAAATGGTAAAGATAATCAGTACTAAAGGCAGCATAGCACAAATAAAACCAATCTAAAAGTACTAGGAATGCAAAAAAAAAAAAAAAAACAAAACCAAACCAGTGTTTGTCAATGTTATTTTCTTGCATCCCAGCAACAAAAACCTGACAAGCTTTCATCATGTTATGACTGGATTACAGTTTAAATTGAATCACAACTAAAAATATGTTAGTTTAGAATMAATTCCTCACTTCAGATATGGGTACTAAATTAAACATAAGCAGTGGAAAAAGTCGAGTAATCCTGTTACTAAGCAGTAACCTCGATAATGGAAGCACTCTAGTGGATAAACAAGAATATTTAATAATTTTAAGAGACCTGGAAAAGTCTGCTTTAAACTTATAGTTACCAGAAGCAGATGGTTCTACCTTAGTGTAATATTCCCATAGATTCATCTTTGTTCTACGAGTTTTTTTCTACTATCTGTTTTTTCTGTAGTTATCTCTAGTCCAGCATCCTACTAGAGAATTTCTTCTTATGGTATACAAACCCAAATGTATAGGGGAGATGTTGCATCCAAGTACAAGTTAGCTGGCTGATGTCAGAGACCTTTGGAAAGGAAGGAAGGAGTTTGAAGACACCTGAGTATCTTCTCTGAGCTTCAGGAAGAAATAATGTGTTTTAAAAACTATATATRAGTTTATGATACAATATTGTAGATAGATGTTTGCTGTAAGGAACAGTCTAAATCAGGTTATGTCCCTAACATATAAAAATAGTAGTGTATTAGCTGTGATTTTTAAAGAAGCTGCACTGACCCTGCAAGTGTCGTTTGTCATGGTGGGGTATCTTGAGCAATTGCAGAGAGATGCTGTTCAGCATCAACAATAGTCATGCACATTGCCATATGTGAGCTATTTTGCCATGGACCAGTAAGGAATTTCTCTAAAATAAATTAATTCTGGCTGTCCTTTATATACCCTGACTGTTGAAATAAACCACGGTACAGTAAGTATTTTCTTTCTTGATTGAAGTGTTGTGCAGTGAGCAAGGTGACAAGAGCAATTTCACCTTTTAACACCAAAAAAACTGTGAGAGCTATTCTAAACCCCAAGCAGATAGCTTTTCTTCTTCAGTACACTGACCACAGGGTAGCACAGTTGGTTTAGAACTGTTGTATGAAATAATAATAATAAAAAAGTTATCTTTAGAGTCTCTGGATTCAGATTGATGTGCAGTCTCAGTTTCAAATATTAGATAACTATAAATTCACTGGCTTTCTTAGGGATCAGTGGTGTTTCTCTGATCCTCATATCTCAGTGATATGAGATTGATGGGAAAATTTCAATGAAACAGAACATCCTTCTATTGTGATTTCTTCATTTTCCTATGCCATTTCTTTCTGCCCAATGAGATTTCTAAACTGTACTTATTTTGATTAATTTATTTCAGACTTAACATCTTTAATAATATCAGCTTTTTTTGCAAGAGGTCCTTATATGATGTTTTATTATTAATATTTCATAAAATTTACATCGTCATGAAGTGAAGGGTTTATGACTCAATAAAAAACCATGAGGAAAAAGCTTCATGTTCTCTCTCAGTTCTTTAATTATAGAGATTATGAATATCTAGGACAGCAGGTACCTTCTGTGCCCTGATTCATTATTCCATACTGCAAACTCTATTATTTAAGTTCTTACATATATATATTGCTTGAGAAATATTCTAACTTTATTATTTGAAAGTAGTTTTATATAACCAAAATATATACCCATTCAGTAATGTCAGATCGCTAAACTGTAAATTTAAAGCTTACTTGTGTTAAAAAAGAAAAAAGAARATAGATCTTTGTATTAAAAAGTGCATTCAAGCTTCTTTTGTGTTACAAAATGTTGTATATGATCATCAAACATTTGTTTCTTGTGAAACTGCATTGTGTTAATGATCCTCAAGAGTTTTGTTGAGGCTTTTTTTTTTTTTTTTTTTTTTTTTTTTTTTTTTTTTNTTTAATGATCCTCAAGGATTTTTTGGGGGCTTTTTTTTTTTTTTTTTTTTTTTTTTTTTTTTTTTTTTTTGAGATATTGTAGTGGTTTATAATTAGAATTCTTGAACCACGGATAAAAGCATTTTGTTTTATCCCAAAAGATAATTAAGTGTATCCCAAAACAGAACTGGTAGAAGGACTGCTCTATGATTAAATTGAGAACACAATGTCTGTTCCATCTCACTCGAGTTTTGTATTAAATCTTGATAATGATCCTCATTTACAATAGTGATACCCAAACTAATCATATGGGCAGAAAGAGCTGAAACATCCCCTGTGAAGAAAACTGAGGCACTTGTGGTTTCAAAATAACAAAAGATGACACTTGCATTTCTGAGCTGCTGGATTTTGTTGCTTTAGCACCTTGCTTAACTAAACTGAATGCTAGGCTAACTTGTAGCAATACTTTATAAACTGTTGGGGTTTTATGTGCATTGGTCATCTAGGAGGCTTGTTGTCTAATATTTCAAAGTTCTCTTGAAATAAAATTGTGTTTTCACTAATATGATTTATTCTGAAAAAATGCATTTAGATGTGATTGCTGCATAGAAAGTGGTTTCAGCAAGGAAGACATACTAAAGATTTAAGAGTTAAAGCATCAGTGAAAACTCAGGGAACTTATGGTTTTAGTTTTCCTGCATATTTAGGTTTCCTATTTTTTTTTTTTTCAGTTATTCTTACTGCTTTGAAGAAAAAATGTTTCAAATATCACCATGGTGTTTAAATGAGATCATTTAACTTTTAAAGCTGTCAATCACWGAATAATTTCAGGTCAGTACTGAGCCCCTGTCTTGTATTGTTCTGTAAAGGAATAACGTGTTATATAATGATAACAATGAAGAACTCAGTGTCAGATGATTAAGAGGAGCAGCTGGTAGATGTTGTCTCTCTGTTGGCCTTCTGGATGAGTAATCGACTCATAAAGGTATCAGTTATGAAGAACAACTTTAAAAATAACTGCTAAAATATTCCAATATTTATCATGCTATCAACAGTATTTTGCAACTTGGTAATTTAAAATCTGTTAAATAATATTTTTTCTCCTATAAGTTTACTTTATAAGGTAACAAAACATGCTGTCTTTGTTTTGAATCCTTAATGCATTGTAGACTAGTTATTCACAATTTGCATGGTCAAATCAATGAGGCTGGTTTTTTACTTAAATATTTGCATACTATGAGGTAAATACACCTGAGTTTGTGCCAGCTACCAACAGGACAAGACTCTCATCTACTGCTCATCCTTTACAATATAGTTCTGGTCAAACTTTTCAAAGGCTATAATATAATMATTTAGGGACAGTCATAAAATGCCTGAGGCACTCAGGCCTCCCATGAACTGCTGCTGATAGCAAAGAGACTAAGTCTTGTTTATCAAGTAATTGCATTTCAGAATAAAAGGTAGCCTTTCTGCTGAGTACAACCTTAAAATTAAATGTGGCAGCCTAAGCACTGCAGCTCAAATTGATCTGCATATCTTTATTTAGGGACATCCTGAGAAAAGGGCTGTGGTTTGACCACTTGAGAGTAGCTATTGATGAAACTTGTTCCTTCATGAGCGCTTGTATTCTGAGTTTCAAAAGCATTTTTTKATTATGCAGTCTTTGATTATGGGTCTTTGGCTAATTATAGACAGTAGCAACTTTTCTCCTCTAAATTTACCACCTGAACATTTGATTGGATTTATGAATCCATATATGRCAGGATGGATCTCTCTTTTAAGAGACCCAGGCTAAGCAATGTGTCCAGTTAGAGGCAGCTCTAGGTTATGGTAGATATAACTGATGTAGATGGTAGTTAATGGTACAGAGAGGCACCTTTGGAGGATGAGTGATCCCAGTTAACAAAGATGTTCATATGGCAGAGTGATTTGCTTTTTCAGGCTGTGTRTAGTATGGACTGACCTGAACAACCRACCTAATGTGKCTGATATTCCGTGATAGGAAATGTAGCTTATTCCCAAAAGTTATCCCAGTTTTCTGTATTTCTCTTTATTCGATGTGGCTTTTGTTTCAAATGTTTACAATTACAAATACATCAAATGTTCAAGTTATGGCAACATACTGGATTTATTTAGCAGTAGAATGTTATTTCCTTTTGCTTTAGGAATTGGAGAGATCTGTTAATTCCCGCTTAAGGTGATGAATAAAAAGGAAAAACAGGTGGTCTGGTTCAGGATTCAAGCTGTTTTTTGTGAGTGTTAAATCAGAAAAATTTTATTTTAGAGTCATATCACTTGAAAGAAGAATTTGAAATCAACAGCATAGTTTATCATTTGTTCTCTGAAAATTATTTCTATTATCAATAGAGAACACAACAACTAGCATTAATATGTTGCCTTGGCAGATTTCATACAAGACAAAGATTAGATCAGTAAGAGGTGAACTGCAGCTTTCACTTCATTTTAGTGAAAAAAGTCTGCCCTGGGAACTTATATGATTGTAGCAATTACTGACCAAAAATGTGAAAAGTTTCAGGGAGGTGGAAAGTTGTGAGTTGAAAATGGATGCTGTAATGATGTGAAGAATGATCATGAAACAGCAGGATTTTAGTGTAAATACAGTATTTTCCTAGAAAAAAATCGAACTTGAGACTGATAATACGTCACCTTTTTCTAAGTGACCATTTTCTTCTTTGTTTCCGGTACATTTAGTACTTTATACTGTAAATAGCCCTTATTTGAAAAATAGTATTATGAGTATTGAGTCACAGAATCAGATCTAGGATGTCTCTCTGTTATACTAGCAAATAACATGGATTTTAATTTGTAGAAAGAAATTTTGTGGTGAAACTTTTTTGGTTTGTATTATTTTAGTTTCGTAGCATTTTAGTTTCGGTGGTTTTTGTTTGTTTGCTTTTTTTARACCAGGCTGCTTACAACCAAAATAATTAGTGCATTCACATTTGAATTAAAGAATAGTGCAAAAAATAAATTATATAATGAGACTTGAAAAATAAGTCAATACAAAATACACTCAGGAATCAATGCTAGTGTTGTCTCCAGAAAAATTGCTGTACTGATTGTCATGAAGTATATTGATGTCACTGTCACTATGACAACATTGTGACAAGAACTAGACACTCTAGGCTACCTTGTAAAAAGGATCTGTCATCTATTTTTTTTTTTGCATAAAAAGTAATAGAAATGAGAACCTCTCCCCCARCACAAGGTTTCATTTAAGGTTAGATGAATTGTTACAGACATCGGATCAAGGTATTCCTGCACAAGTGACAAGCTAGCTTTTCAAGACAGGTAAGAACAACATATTCAAATACAATATGCTTTCACTTTTCAACTAGTAAAAAGAAGAAAAAAAATGTATTCTCTGAAACAGAAACATTTGTATGCAGGAAACTAATGTTTTGATATATTTCTCAAAAGTATGCAAGATTTTATATCCGAGGATGTAAGAAACATTTGGAAGTAGTGTGTGTGTAATGTAACTTATAAGAGGATTTCTTTTTTCTGTATGTGATTCTTTCTGCTCTTCTAATTTAAAACAAACTCTCCAACTTTATGTAATTCTGTTCTTGTTTTATTTTAAATGAAGCCACAGGATCTGTGATGTACTGTATTTTTTCTTTCCTTTTTTTAAACTGTGCTTTATCACCCATAGATCTAGTTTATTTTCTCATTGTGTATCTCTATGAGCTTGACTGTCTCATAGATTTTAATGTTTGTGTTTTCCCMCATCAGAGGTACTACTTGGTGTCAGCATAACAGCTTGGGAAATTGCAGTCTCTGGAAATACAATATTAACAGTATTTTTTGTATTAATCTACACGTGACTTTTTTTGCAAATCTGTTAATCAACTATAGTGTTTTTGTATTTTTTTTGTATTAGCTGTTTAAACATAGAGTACTAACATAATATCAGCATGGAAAAACACCTAGATATTTTTTTCCCAGAGGTATTTGAATTCCTAGTAATTCCTAAGCAGATCATAAACTCCTATGGGAAGTTTTGCAGGTTTGTTTTGCTGTCTTCTGAGAGTCTAAGTGAGCAGATTTATTAAACTCATGCTCTCTTGATGTTGACTTCAGTTAAAACAATTAGCTAGTGTATATTTCTAAACAACATTGATAACTTTTAAGACAAACATATTTATCTTAAAGTGGTCATTACTTCAAAATAAAATTTTAGTCATTTATCAAATACATTATTTGGGCATTAATAAGAGCAATGACAACTTTATAAATTGACTTTTTACATTAATAATTATTCTGCTCTTCAACTGATCACCAAGTGAGACTAATTTAATTGGAAAACTGGATAATAGCTAAAATAATAACTTTTTTTTTATGTATTCCTAGGACATAGCTAAAAAATACAATGTCGAGGCAAGACTTTGTATATAGAGTTTGAGGACAGGTATATGTATTCAGGAGTTAAGAACAATCCCATCTGAGAGGAAAAGCTATCAGGTTAAGAGCAATAGTCATTGCACTCTCAGTGCTTAATAGGAATACTGATTTCAAAAAATCAGAGCAATTTCTGTCTCCTCTAAATACAGTCCCTGTAATGCTGTGGAGCTCAATGCACATTATCCTATAAAAAACCCCAAACAGAACCAACCAACCAAAAACTTCTTTCCTCTACCCCATCAAAAAAGTGAATAGGTCATCTGCTTTTAAAATAGTTGTCCCRAGTTCCTGCGCAGGTTAGCTGCTTTCTTCCAAGTCATATAAATGCATTTAGGTTTTCTCAGTTGCAATGTGTTAATTATTTACTTTAAAAGTATCTTAAGCTTGGGTGAAATTTCTCTTCAGAAATGAGTGTTGAAGAGCTGTAAATTTTCAGAGCAGAATTTCAGTTAACAATGCAGTGAAATGAAGTCGTGTGAACATACAACCTTTACATAAAGGGATCAAGTAGCAACAGCCAAGGGAGGTGGTGTGGTCCTTTGACTTTCTTTATCTTTGCACCATGTCAGGTCATTCTAAAATGCCTTTTGTCTATCTAGAAGTAGGTTAAAAGGAAGTTCTTCTCCTTTTCCCAAATGCACTCAAGGCTCAGCTCTAGCTGAAAGATCTTACCCTGATGCGGTAAGAGCAGAAGGYGGGTGTGTTTGTTCTGTGGATGGGTTCTAGGGACAGGTGAGGTAGGAAGACACCAGCACATTAGGCTGCAGGAAGTGGCTTTCTCCATTAAGAATCTGAGYTTAAATCAGCCTGGGTGGCAGGCCYAGAGACTGRTGGTGAATGGTGCCAAATYCAGTTGGCAGAGGGTCTCTGGTGGGGCTCCCTGGGGCTCACTRTTGCACCCAGTCCTGTYTGATCTCTTTATTGATGATCKGGATCAGGGGATCGAGTGCACCCTCAGTGAGTTCATGAATGACACTAAGTTGGGTGGGGGTGTTGATCTRCTGGAGGGCAGGAAAGCTCTGCAGAGGGACCTGGATRGGCTGGAYTGATGGACTGAGGCCATTTGTGTGAGGTTCAACAAGGCCATGTGCCAGGTCCTGCCCTTGGGTCACAGCAACCCTGGGCAGCGCTACAGGCTGGGGACAGAGTGGCTGGAAACTGCACAGCACAGAGGGACATGGGGTTACTGGTGGACAGCAGCTGAACCTGAGCTGTCAGTGTGCCCTGGTGCCCAAGAAGGTCAGTGGCAACCTGGCTTGTGTCAAAAATAGAGTGGCCAGCAGGACCAGGGGACTCTGTACTGGGAATTGGTGAGGCCGCACCTCAAATTCTGTGTCCAGTTCTGGGCCCTTCATTTCAAGAAAAAATATTGAGGTGCTGGAGTGTGTCCAGAGAAGGGCAGCAGAGCTGGTGAAGGGTCTGGAGCACAAGTCTTGTTAGGAGTGGCTGAGGGAGCTGGGGGTGTTCAGCCTGGAGAAAAGGAGGCTCAGGGGAGATCTCATCCCTCTCTGCAACTGCCTGAAAGGAGGCTGTAGCTGGGGGTCTCTTTCTCCTGGGCAAACAGCAACASGATGTGAGTTCATTGCCTCAAGCTGCACAGGGAAGGTTCAGTCTGAATATCAGGAAGAATTTCCTCACGTGAAGGAATGTTAAGCATTGGAGTGGGCTGCCCAGGGAGGTGGTGGAGTCACCATCCCTGGAAGTGTTCAAGAACTTGAACTTTGTGCCACAGTCTAGCTGATAAGGTGGTGATCAGTTAAAGGTTGGACTCAATGATCTTAGAGATTTTTTCCAACCTAAATGATTCTGTGAAAACCCTTTTGCAGCCTGCAGAGGCTGGAGGTACATTGGCATGAGCAGAGATACTGTTCCTCTAATARCACAAGTTGCCCATCTTCTATTGCTGGCTTTAGAAAGGTCCAAGTCCAATTTCCCTGGCGCTATCCTAGCTAAAGCATGTTCCTTTTCATCTATATTCAAGCCTTTGGATAAGAAAATTTARTTTTGACCACATTGTTGAAAAACCCAGAACTGGTTCTATCATTCCATGATTTTACCTCTGTGAGAGGTTAGTTTAACTCTGATGCTGCTTTGTGAGGTAAAGTTTGACAAATTATATCTGGTTGCTACTGACTGGCAGTGGGATTGARGCCTTATTAAAATTTAAATCCTTTTTAAAACTTGCTTTGTTATCTGACCACTAAAAAGATAATTTATTAACTTTGTCATGATCTGTAAAAATGATAAAATAATGCATTTCATGTACAAGTATAAATTCTGATTTTTGAAAAATAGTTACATTAGTGGAATGACTGTATTATACAAATGTGCCAWCTCAGATTCTCTGCATCTTTGAATTCTGTTAGAGCTTAGAGTATTTTGCYATTGGAACCTTCAGTACTTTAGAAAAGAATAAATATTTGCAAAAAAAAATGTAGAAAGCCCAATGTTTTCAGGCCCGGATTTAAGTAACTATACCTATCAATTTATAGTAGTGTAAGTGGTAACCTGTTTTGAAAAATATAAAGAACAATTGTAGTCAGCACTCACTCTGGTTTTTTATGATTTGATGGTTATATTGTATATTCAGTTAATGAAAAATATTTCAAAAACAACACAGAAAGAATTAATTATTAGCTTAATTAATATTAATTGTTATATGCTTTTAGAATATAACAGAAATATGAAGCTAATTCCTTCATTAGTGAATCAGAATAAGCTGATTTTGCATTGTTTGGAATAAAGTTATCCTCCATTGCCTCAATTGTGTATTTTTAGATCATATTAAGAGGTATAAATCTGCAAGACCAAATAATTCTGAACAGCACCACTGTAAGTTTGGKGTCTTTCTAGTAAATGTTTCACCTRCTGAGTATACTCTAAATGGGAGTTTGTGTTGCTCTCAGAAAAGATGATTTGCTGCTTTTAATCATGCAMGTAAACACACATGAGGGAATGATGCTGATTCTGTTATTTCTTTAACTCTTCAGGGGAATTAGTGAATCCCTGAATATATGCAAAACGACTAAATAGCAAAGTTTTAAGCAAGGTCTCCATACGGATTCTGTAGATACTGCTGCAAGCTGTGATTTGCAGTTTATGAAGAAATCAGTCTGAGCCTCAGTTACCTATAGGTATACATCATGCATAATAAAAATAAAAATTAAAAATGCCCCAAATGAAAACCAACCAAACAAGCAAACAAAAACACCAAAAAAAAACCCAAACAGATGAAGAGGAGGAACCCCAAATCATGAATTACACTAATAAAAACCTTGGTTTGAAAGTTATAAAGATGGAATAGGAACAGAAATTGTTCTGCATTTAAAATTGTGCTTCTTTACAGCCAGTCACGTTATTTACATGAATGGAAACTTATTCTGTGAGCCTTCTCTTTCTATGAATAGTCAATAAGTGGCAGGGAGTTTTTGTATTGTGCTTTTTTGGGGTTTGTTTTGGCTTTTTAGATGTTGGTTGTTTTTGTTGTTTTGTTTTTTCTTTGTCAAGGAGTTTAGAAGATTTAAACTTTCATGTCCTACGTCTTGCTAACTATRAATTATGTATTTATGTATTTTGTTATTTTTATGCTTTTTGCTGCAGAGGGATTTTTTTAGAACAACAGTTTTAGTTGGAATTTATTTTTTTTACAGTGGCAACTTCAATTTTAAATTAATCRCATCTTGGCATTAGCTCAGATCAATCCTCACATAACAATCATGCACAAAGGGGAAAATGCAAGTTCCCTTTCAGATTGCTTTTAATACTCTTCCATGATTGCCTCTTCAAAAATAAATGGGAAGATGATCCCCTATTTCAATTTCCCACTCAGCTCTGGAGTAGCTTCTTTTAACATGGTGGATACTTCAGACAAATCTGCACTTTTTCAAAGAAGCAGTTGAGAAAAAAAGCATGTCTCCACGTTTCTTTTACAGATGGCAGATTTKCTTCCAGTGTTCTTATCTTCTGAAATAACTGAGTGGCTAAAAGAGAAATTATATTTTCCTTGTGTTAGTATATTCTTTTTTGATCTGACATCTCCTCCATGATGAGAAGGAGGCAAGTGAAACTGAGCATTTATAAAACATGTAATGTGTAATGGAAAATCTTAAAAATCAGAAATAATGGATAAATTGCCTCTTGTTCTGGTTACCAACAAAGGCCTTTTAGACACAAATGTCAGATGCTTTGTGTGCTGCAGGAATATTGAGACTGTTGCTGCATGCTGGGAAGTACATGCAGATGAGAACAAATAAAATACCTYAGAGAAATTTGCACTTAATCAGAGTGGGGTTACATAGTATTGTTACAGTATTTTTCCTTAGAAGGGAAGAATAGTTATTCTAGGTTTTGATGGTGGGTAATTATGGGMTAGTCTGAGAGCAAACGGGCAATAGCAACATTGGTGAATTGCTGCTTCTCTGCTTTGTACAGTCCTTTCTTTTACTGCCTCTGTCTGAAACCCTGTGAAGCTTCTTTTGTTTTGAATTGTCATTGCAAGGATTAGTTAAATTTGAGATACTGCTGAACACTTTTACTGTGCACCTGTTCCTSAGCTCCTTGCTGTGGTAATGTGTGCCTGTGTGCAGTCTCATGCACAAAATGGGTCTCTTAGTTTGTCTTGTCAGAGCTGCTTGTGAACAGTGTGAAAAGGTTTCTCGGATTTGAATAATTATTTCTGCAGCACAGTTATTTTGTGGTATAAATCACATCACACACTCTCSTTTTCCCCAGAGGAAATATCCCGGTAACATCCGTAATACTGACAGTAGATATAAAGGCATTCATAAATAAAACAAAGAAAACAAAATAGTCCCATTATTTTTTGAATAATCTCCTTGTTCCTCTTGTCTCACTGCATACAAGCAGCAGTTTTTCCCAAGTATTTGTGTCTCYTCCAAATCTAAAAAAAATAATGATTGATGTTAAGCTATATTGCTACTGATGAATCAGTGCAAAACCTGCCACAAAGACATGACAGAGGTCATAAAAAGCCTTCCCATAACTCAGTCCTGCCAACACTGGCCTCTTGATATTACTGTCTTTTTAGAGATAGGTACTTATTAAAGTTACTTAAACCCAGTATATATCCCACTTTAAAAAAAATGCCATGGGACTAGAATAGTTTTTAAATAATAGGAATTCAAACTGTATTTTGAAAGAGATTGTGTTTTGAAAATCTCTGATAATTAAAAATTTATGTGGTGATTTGCATGTTTAAAGCATTGTGTAAGTACTAATTAGTTTTTCCCCTCTAGCTTGTAGCTGAATATTACACCAATTTTATGATATGGAAAAGTGGGAGAGCAAAAATTAACAATGTCGTGCACTCCACATAGTATTTTAGGAAATGTTCCCAAAGCTATCACCATCCATATAGGATGAACTGATTCTTGGATTACAATTTTGACTATAGTCTTGCTATAAAGGAACTAAAGCAGAAATTGTATAAAATATTTAGCATTCATACTAGRAATTATTAGTTGTAAGGGAACACTTATAATGTATTCTGTGTTTTCAGCTTTTTATTTGGGTGGTTTGGGGGATTTTAGGATTATTTTTTCTGATTTTTGAAGTATTATTTCATCAGTTTAATCAATGTCATAGTTTGACAATAAATAATGAGTGACTATGTTTGCTGTACTATCTTTCAGGATTTCTTATGAAGTAGAAAAAAAAGGCCTTTAGATGGTCTAATTGGTGTAAATGCGGGTTAAATTTCTGATTAATTTTATTAATAGACTTGCAGGGATTTCTGTTTAAAGATGAGCTTACTCTAGTCAGGTAGGCTGCTAGACCTTGTTCCCTGTTCAGTCAACTTTATCAGTTTCTGTGAATTTTTTATAACTAGCTACATGCAATTTTTTCATCTGTGAAAACATTTTCACAGAGTTGTTGCAGAAAAAGCCTTAATTTAACTGACTTTTTTTTTTTTTTTAAAGGAAAACCTGTTTCAGCTTGAATTTCCTTTTTTACATTGTTTTGTTTGTCTTTCTAAAATTTGCCTGCATACGTGTTCTATAGAACTATATTTCACCTTGATTATCTAAAACCAAGAATTTGGAAACTGCTGAACAGTGTACAATAAGTTATCAAATTATGTCATTGCTAATAGCACAGTCGTTATGAACACATTTTATTTGCCTTCTGGATTAAACCAACTATATCAGGAAATAAGGTATCCAAAATGTGGTCAGTGATGGATGCCCCATTTGTGGTCCATCAGGTTGCCCTGCCCATGCTCAGTCCTTTCCCTCTCATAAGAGAAGGTTACCACAGTCTTTTCCACCTGTGTTGAAGCTACACGGTCTCTTAACACTGTCACCATATACATATTTTCTATAATTTATGCTGTTTTTATATACATGTGAAAATAGTGTTATAATACATTCAGTTATCTTACATATTTTAGTACATTAACATTAGCATATTTTAAGCCATGTTAAATAAATACCTTAATCCTTAATGCAGGTGTCTAGGAATTACATGCTCAATGTTTCCAGTTTTTCCTGTTTAGCTACAGAGGGTGTAYGAAATTGCTGAGAAGAGTTAAGTTTTGCCATATTTCCTTCAGAATTGCATTATGTCATGGTCCAGTCTCTGTTCATAGTACCAAAGTCATCATCACAGCAACTTCTATGATAGAATGGTGTCATTTTATTCTGTACGTAATCTCTGGGCAACGAAGTTATAAAATGCAGGGGATCCCATTAAAGTCTTTATTKGAAACAGGTAAATATTGGTAACTTTTGATCTGGTTTGGCATCCCTCCTGCTTCCCACGAAGGTTACTGTTGGAAAGGTTTCCCAATCCTCTGAGCTGGAATCACACAGAGCAGTCTACTTGGAGAATTGTACTTTGTTAAGRAAGCATCCAGTTGTTGCAGATGTTAGCTCAGCTGGCCTCAGATGYTGCCTGGCTGAAGGAAAGGCTGCAGCAGCTCTGGTGATTGCTGCATTGGAGGGGTTTTRTRGCACTTTACAGGTGCACATGCAGARCTTGTTCCTTGCAGACCTTTGCAAAAGCAAGGATATTGGAAATGACAAGATTATGGGATTACAATTCTCTCCCTATCTTTCTGTCATGAATCTCATGAARTTTCAGTGGAATCCAAAAATAAATTCGTAGGAAAACTTATTTTGAGATGGGAGTTTTGATTGGAGTATGACTTATCTGAACTGACAGGTGTCTTTCAGAGGGTTCTGAGCTTCCCTCTTCTGCTACAAAAACAGAGAAAATAATACTAGGTAGAACATGTATTAATTTAGCATATAATACATTCTTTGTGACAGGAGAATGTAAATGTTTACAGATTAAATAAAATTAAAAAATTGGGTGAAGTGGTGCAGCTGGATTAAGTAAACTGATTGGAAAAAGATTTCTGGTAGGTAAATAAACCATTTTCCACCACTGAAAAAGAAATACACTGCTACAGCACTGKGTAAATAATCTTGACTTCAAATTGAAAGGCTTTAAAGCATCTGAAAAATATGAAGTAATCAATACAAACTTGATGGGGGTTTTCAAGTAGAAATTATTCTTGTATATGCATGATTAAATATCCTTTCAGTTAGAAAATGGAAAAGTAAACCTCGTAAAGATTTGGGCTACCTGTGACATGGTCAATACATCTTCTCTGAAACTATTATGAGAGTTCTGCAATGTTAGACAAAAATCCCAACAATAAAGGGAAAATACAAGTGCAAGATTTGAACTGCAGCTCACAACAAAAGAAACYGAATTTGTTTTGCAGATTATATGAACCCACAAAGATAAGGTACAGAATGAGATGTGGCCCACATGATCACTTTGCTATCCTGCTCATTTTTTCTTCATAAGAGTAAAGACCTAGGGCTTGCCTGATGTTCTGAGATGCAAATACTTTGTGGCATTTCTTTTTGAAGGCTCAGAAATGAAGTATAAAGGAAATTGAAACATTAATTTGTGGAAAATGGTGTCCAATTTTTTGTTGTGCTGTTTCCTTTGGCAATTTCTTGCTCATAAGGTATTGTATATATACACCAAAATGTGTTTGTAAGTGGGAAATTAAAGGGTAAAGGTATTGATATATAGCAAAATGTGTTTGTAAGTGGCAAATAAAAGGGTAAAAGTAGTATCAGACAGAAGTGCATAAAAGAAAATTGTAAAAATATAATTCAGAAATATGCCTATTCAGATATTTGAGAATGAGAATGATGAGGTTGCATTGAACCTGCTACAAAAAAAACAAAACCCTCCAACATTTGTGTAGTTTTATTCAAGGAATCTTAATTTTTCTATAGAAATTATGGTGGTAAAGGAATGTTGGAGGAATCTTTGAAATTTAAGTAATTATAGGCATATTTTTTAAATATGGACTATACCATCTGTGGAATACAAGAGCCCTTAATTTAATGAATTCTGATTATAAAGCATATGCACAAAAATTACAACAGCTTGACATAAAATATGAGCTCTTAAATAAACATAGGCTCTTAAAGACATTGATAAACCACAACATTGTCAAAATGTCAGCCATTTACAAAGAAAAATAAAATAAATCTGATTRACTTCCATTAGACTATATTTTAACAATGGCTAAAATTTTGAGAGTGTTTTTGGTTCATAAAATTCATAAAAGGAAGAGCATGTTTGCTTTATTTTATTTTTATTTAGGAGCTTATATTGATCAAATAGCCATTAGATGAAAAATAKAAGTAAAAATAAACCTAAAAATCCCCCTTCTATTCAGAGAAAGAAAATATGTAGCATCCTCTTTCACAGCTGGTTTTGGAATATTTTCAGGTGTTGCTGTCTGCCAGCATGAATAGTTAAAGTCTTGACAGCTTAAGCCATGAAGCATGGAAAAATTAAAGTAAGCAAAACTTGAGTGAACTTGAGAAAACAGTGTTTATCATAGACACAGTTGTCAGATCCAGTCAGTTTTTTTCTCATGTGTTTTGCATTGATATTCATTTCATGATGACAAAATGTGTGAATTGATGTAAACAGCATGGATTTTGAACTGTGTTCAGTTTGTAAATCTTACTGATGCTCTTGGCCTGATAGAAGTTCAACCAGTACACAACCTGAATATGATAGTAGGTGTCCAGCAGTACAAAATATGAAAGAAGAAACACACAAAACCCTCCCAGGTTTTAAGCAAGGRTAAATGTGAATATTTATGATGATGTCCAGTGGATCAGTGCATCAGGTTGTTGCAAAGGAAATGGAAATACTTGTTTTTGTTGGTACTATGTTCTAAACAAGAAAAAAATGGACTTTCACACAGAATAGGGTGGCATTGTGGGATGACTGTCTTGAGCCTAGGTGGTTTATAGAGTGTTCTCTTAGGAAAGTTAGTTCTTTTAATGCTGAGCTGCTCTGAAAGATTGAAGTTAAACCTTCCTTTTGTATTTTCTTAGCTGAGTGTTGTAAAGTAACTGCACCAAGGCCAGACCATGCTGGGTACATCTCTAAGGGGCTTAAGTGCATAGTGTTTAGATCCTAAATAGCTTTAGGATGATTCCAGTGGAGATAATAAGCTCAAAAAATGCAGCGATATGATCTGAAGCTCTTAAGGTCTTAACCCTCCTCCATGAAGGTGCAATAGACACAACTGAGATACCAGAGATTCTGTTTAAGGATATTCTTCCCTGTGAGGGTTGTCAAACACTGGTTTGGCTTGACCAGGGGTTTGTGGAGTCTCCATCTTCACAGCTGACCCAAACCCCACTGGACACAGCCTTGAGTAATGTCATTTCAGCAATCCTGTCTGAGCAGRATGTTGGGCTAAACAATCTCCAGAGGTGCTTTTCTGTCTCAGCCATCCTGTGTTTCTGKTTTTTGTGTTGTCTTTTACAACACAATTGCAAATTTAAGCATGTGTAGTGAAAAGAGTAAAAAACGCTTTCTAGCAAGAATTTAAAATCTAATGCAGTGCAATGAAAGGTGGCATTAAATGGGAMTATTTATCACACTTGAGACATTTTAATCAACGTATTTGTTCAGAGAGAAATTCTCTAAATTAGAAAAGAGAAAAGAAAGGGTACAAGAAGACAGATTTATAGGACCTTAGTAATAGAAGTATCTTTAAATGTTTTTTTTTCTTTTTCAAGGCACAGAGGTAACAGTATCTCATAACAGTTAAACCAAATAATTTTCTACAAAATTTTTGTACAGGATTTCAATTTAAAAAACGTCTAGAAATATACTGAAAATTGAGCCTCAAAACCAGAGGATGCATTAACATTATTTTACAAGTGTGTTAATTTCCAGAATGGATATTGTTGAAGAATTGGAATGAATTCAATGTTTKTATAGCATAATCATATCTCTACCAGGTAAATATACAAGCTTCTTCAATACTCCCTTAGGTTTTAAGGTTTTGGKTTTTTTTTTCGCAAACAGAGCAAACAAAAGAAATAGACTTACAATAGTGTTTGTGCATCAGTAGCTTTAACAAGTGAATTATTTCATTAAACAAAAAGAGCTATGAAAAACAAACTTAAATTAGATTCACTTTTTATCATTGCATAGCACTGGATTCCACTGTTCTCCAAATATTGATGAGAGAAAATTAAAGAGCTCTAAATGTAAATAGTGTGTGGTAGCCACAGTAATATGCAGCTTTGAAGTCCTGTACTCCATGTGCAGCTGAGGATAAAATGGTAGAATAAATGAACAGAATTTTCTGTCCTCTGCAAACACGTTTTTAAACTATTTGCAGGCAGCAATTAATATTTGCTCTGAATATGTCTGTGACTTTTTAAAGTTATATATTCAAGTGTATACACGCATACTCCAAAGAAACAAAGATGACATCAGTGTTTCTGACTTACAGAGGAGCCTGGATGCACTCAGCACTGAATAGATATTGTGAAGTAAAAAATGTTTCTCTACCTCTAGATTTTGTTTTTCTTGTTCAGTAGCACGTTTAAAACTTGAGTCTAAGTATTTGGAATTTAAGATGTCTGTTGCAGATTTTAGTGTGGTAAAACCAGAAATTTTTCTATTTGTAAATTTTGCTATAGTGAATAATTCTCTGAGTCAAACGAAGAACTCCCTGAAAAAAAAAAAAGTTAAACATTCCAAAGAATTACCCCTTAGAAATGAAAAAAACAAAACAAAAAAAAAAAAAAACCAAAACCACAAACAAAACAAAAACCCTAAATCAATCTTTCAATAGAGAAAATCTTTGCATGATTTTTTTTTATTCTAGGAACAAGTGATCAAMATAATTTGGCTGTTTATAACAACTATGTGTCCCTCTAAGTATAGAATCCAGCAAAGAGATTTCCCCAAAGGTTTTGTGTCAAAAAAAAGAAAAATTAAGATGTCCTGTTTTGCCCAATTCTTGTACTACACAAATGTTTCAGATGTAGGGTCGAGGATTGCTGCTCACAGGGCTGCTTTTCAAGTTTATGGTGTTTCTCCACAAAAGATGACTTCTGCATACCAAGGGTCATTTCAGGAGGAGGATTTATATCAGCCAGCACCTGGTAGTTCAGACAGCAGGCAGGAGGATGAACTTGCCTTTTCCCAGATCTTTGGCACCAAGTGGAGAGCTGGGCATAGTGAGCACAGGCTGCTGGGTTRCATTCTGCAGTGTTGATGCTGCTGGCGCTAGAAAATTACACTTGTGAATGCTACTGCAAGGAGAAACAGAGGGAAAAGTTRTAATTTTTACTGGTTTTGTGTAGAAGATGAAATGTTCAAAACAAGTGTAGCATTATGTTTTCTTCACCCAGCYTATTTTCTTCAGCTGGATTTTGCCTCTGGGTCTTATTTTATTCTTTAAGAGCTTTAATCTTCCAGATGATACTTTATATTTTATCCTCAATATGAGGATGACTTCAGTGTGAGAAWTGCTAGTGGTTAAAATGTATAGGGCAAAAAAAGATTAAAAACCTGGAGAAACAATAAAAAGAGGAACAAAGCACTGGAGAACAGCTCAAAGGCCARCAAGAGAGCATCACAGCACCTTGACTTTAATGTTGTCAGGTGTGCTGTCTTAGACTCTGTTCTCCCAGCACAAAATGTATATTGTTTTTTTGAGAGATACACCTTATAAKAGAAAAAGCTGAATCCTATGTTCTGAATAGCACAAACAGCAAGTTATATAATGAATTCTGCTTAAAATTACACAGGTATAAAACCACTTCAGTCAAAGTGAGAAAATGAGGCCCTCGTATAATAGAAAAGTCAGGTTTTGATGATTCCTGTCACTGGAGTTGCTTTTCAGGGTTGACAGGTCTGAGAGATGTTATATTCTGTCTGCAACCTTGTCAGACAAAAACCACTGRAATGGAGGAAAACACTATCAATGGAATACTAATGTTCTATTTGCCTAAACAAATATCATGCTTCCTTAATACTTGTGAACTTGGRTGGCAGTTTGCTGTTCAGTGTCCAGCAGCATACGTGTCACCAACTAAACACATCTCTCTTAGCTAACTGAAGGAAGTTAGACTATTTTTTTTTTAATATATTGTGATTGATAGCAACAAAAACATCTTCACTTGTTGAAAGCTTCCAAAGCTGATACTGATTTTGTGTCCAAATGTTATTCCAAAGAGCTAAGAAGAATTCATCTGGTAGCATCTCCTAGTTAAAAGTTGTTTTGACACTCTCAACTGTCTCTTGTAGATAAAATGGGTTCAATGTTAGCTAACTGGTTATAAACTACACCAAGGATTGGTAGGCATAAGAAACAAGATTATTTCAATCATGAATAACTTTAATTGAGGTATTTAATTGTGGTATTTAATTGCTGCACCTTTCAAAAGCTGGTATTTTTAGAACTGTAAATTCTTGATACATTTCATTTACCCTTGGTTTTGAGAAACAATTTTTTTTTTAAAGTTATTACACAACCTATTCTTCCCAGTGTTTTTTATAGTATTATGCAGCCTCTTTTCCATCAGCACTGTAACTACAGCTTGTGTAAACAAATACAAAATTAGAGGTGAAAAGAAAATAAATTATGTGTCAATACTACACTAACTTTGGCTCCAATTATTTTGAAAATTTTTGCACATCCATTTTATGAAATATAGTTATAAGCTATACTTAYTATTTGTTAAGTATGAGGGAAGCCAAGAAACTGTACAAGGTGAAAAATGAATGCCAGTTTTGTCCTGTCTGACAAACAGTAGAATCAGCTTGGTTGTTGAGTGCAATTACAGAAGCATTCTTTCAATATGGTTTATTTCTTTCTGTCAGAATTACGAGGCTTTTCACAGGCATTTGACTGGGGGTATTGTGTGAAATATGGATGAACTGTGTCAAATGAAGAGAAGTAAAGGAATTATCAATTCCACCCCTCAACTTAAATTCCTGACCTAACAAAGATTTTACAGGTTATGAGAACAGTGGAGAATACACCAGTGAGTTRTCTCTCATTAGAAATTTTGGATTAATTGATTCTCTGATCATAATTTTGACAGTTATTCGCACCCTGCTTCCCTCCTTCCATTCTTTCAATTCCTTCCATTTTTTCCATTCCTTCACTCATTTTTTTCATTTCATCCCAATATTTKACAGAAAATGTTARAAAGTTAGGTGTTTAGTACATGCYACCACAACCTCCCTTGTACTCAACSAAGACAAAAATGCARCCCATGAGGACAGCTCATACCATGYTGGAAAATGTCAGATGATTCAGCCTCTGCCATTGTCTGTATGTTGGCACTAACTGTGGAAGAAGGTTCCCAGACAGATTTTAAAGATGTCTACCAACAATATCAACTTACACATGGTAATGTAGTTTATTTCATTATATGCTATCCCAGTGCATAGAAATCTAAATGGCTGAACAGATAGGTTGAATAAGCAGTTTGGACTCTGAGAAAACTTACAAGTGAATCAACTTCGGGTCATGCAGACAAGTAATGAAAACTATTTCTAATAGTTAGATTGGTATAGTGCTTATTTTACTAAATTGTCTGTTTAGACAATGTTTAAAATGTGACAACCCTGTTGTTGTGAGGTTCTCTCAGGCCAGTATAAAACACTTTTTCATTAGTTTGTAGTAACAGATTGACAGGTTACAAATTTGCCAAARGCTACTTTGTGCAAAACTTATTTACACAAGTGAGAGCTTTCTCAGGTGAGCTGTTTCACTCGTAATAGGAATGCCTCATGTGAACGTGTTCCACCATGTGAACGTTTTTATTTTCCAGTCTTTGAGTGAAAAAACAGGTTCATTTAGTGAAGCGAATGCATCAATTCTTGGCATTTTGATGATGGTAATATAAATTCCTSTAGACTGTGATTAACTTCTGATATATTCTTAGTGTAGATCTCCCCACTTAAAATAGTAGGGAGATCAAAATTTGTATATTTTTCCTTTGGCACAGTGTTAACTCATGTAAGTAATCCACACAAGAAATTTCCAATCTATTTTTGAAATTGGACCATGACAGGACAGCATTGATATCCTAACTGTTCCTTTCTTAATATTTGAAGATCACAAGTTTCTTGAAAAATATTTTATATTTGTAATATTGTTTTTCTCAAGAGACCAGCACTAAAAACCTGGTGTCCCATGGCATAACATCTACCTGATATTATATCTCACGTATGGCATCATTCCTGCCAAGCAGGCAGTGCTTAAAATCATAATGCTGTCCTGCTATCAGGTGGRAAGATCTCGGTTCAGCAAACCAATAAATGTACTCTTTATTTTGAGATGACACCACTGAATTAAAAGAGATGAAGACTAAATTGCTGAAATAGAAAGAAACATATATATATACACATTTAATTCTGAACTGAGAACAGATGCATGTTTTCTTTGTCATATCACAGTTATAGCTTAGTGAGATTATTGTAAAGAAACTTATGGCACAATTGGATCATTTCATGCAGCTAACTCTTTCTCACCTAAAATTTAGGGATGGTTGGCACTATCCTTATCCAACTTATCCCTTATTTAGGGATGGTTGGCACTATCACTTGCCAATTGGTTGGCAATTTAATTCAATACATGGACTGAGTCTTAGGTACTCTTTTAAAAACACCTAGATTTGCTATAAAAGGGGTATAGGTGTGAGCCCATTGAATRTGGTGATAGTTTCAATAATATGGTGCAATGTAGGAGTGACTGAATTTCAAAACCAATTCTCAGTGTTTGAAATAGCAGTAATTTATTTGCAATAGCAGACATGTGGCAATCAACACTCAGTTTGGGGGTGGGAGGGAGATATCAAATCTTCCCACTTTTTTATTTTAAGACAGATATAATGCTAATTTAAAGAACTATGATGAAGATAATGCTGAAAATTAAGTAYGTAATGGAGATGGACTGTTAAAAGTCATTTTTTCTTTTTGAGGAGATTGTTCTGAGGTACAGAAGGCCTCATCCCATGCTTTGGCTGGGCAATCAAAAATACATCCTGTAGCTTAATTTATCTTTTGAAATCTTGGAAAGAGCCCAGAACCAAAATCAGTTTACTGCTGTTTCAACTGATTCTGCAACCCATCAAGGACCCCCCAGGTCCAAGTATGGAAAAGTTTTCAGAGTTTTTGCTGCCAGTTACAATTAGGTTATGCAAAAGCTTCTGGCCTCTGGAGTTCTTTGTTCTGTGCATAGCCTGGATCCATTTCCATTTGTATGGAATTGAGATTGACTATGTACCTGGACCTMTGGCTATTTATCTTGCAATTCAGGTCTTGTCTATGATGTTTAATTTCTGGATTAGTTGTAAATTAAGGCATGAATTTACTGTTATAATTTAATTTTAATGTTAATGTTAATTTAATGTTAATGATTTTTAAATTGCAGAATTTACTTATTTACCTCCCCCCCCCCCCGTTATTATCCAAAATGTAGCTTGGTATTTAAACAATTAATTTGAAAAATTATGTTGTCGATTACAAAGAAAGGTAATAAAGTACATAAAATACAAAAAACCTTTCAGATTTGTTTTTCAAATTTTCTATTTTTTCAGAATATTCAAGTATGGTAGTTGTATTTACTGACTATGAAAGCTTGCTCATACTAAGGGTGACTCACTTAGCGTTTTGCTGAGTCTCTGTGATTAGCAAAATACAATAACAGCACAAAATTACTGTAATTTGGGACCTGGATCTATGACACGACTCCACTTTTCTGTTTGCTTTTCTTTGGGGCTGAAAAGGTTAGATTTCTGTAAATAACACATGATCCAATAATCTGTAGAATTGTCTGTCCTTTGCTTTTGAGAGTCTGTGACATTTTCTTTTGATGATACGAGGTTYAGTGACTTCAGAGAAGTACAATTGTGCTGGAAGGAAATGGTGCAAGACTGATTTCTGCTYCATTCTCCTTTTGTGTTAATACGTGTAAATTTTTTTTCTATCATCATTTCCAAGAGGCAGTTTCCAGAGGGCATTTTGTTGCTCAGGCTGGGGGGGAAACATTAAATATGAACATGCCTTAGTGCACAGTGTGGAAAATGGCATGTTCCATTGTAAAGCCTGTACTTATGGCAAGATTTAGGCGGTAAAGTTGCTAAAAAATGCTCTAAAGTGTGTTCCTAGTTCCCATGTGCACGAGCATATCAAGTGCCAATCCATTTTGACTGATATAGACAGTTTGGCAGACRGCAAGATGCTCACACTTGGCAAACTTCTAAATCCATGTTTAGGCAAAAAAGTTCTAGTGAAATAATTTTCAGAGCTTTTGAACTTTGGCAGCTGCTTTTGGCTTGGAAATAATTTTTAGTTATTCACTGTTGTTGGAATCATTAATGATGGTAAATGGCAGTGAGTGGGTTGTATCAATTGTAACTTTTTAAAAGTAAAAAAAAAAAAGGAAATATGAGAATTTGATCGTGACTTGGAATCACTGCAATCTTATTTGCCTATTCTAAAAATAACTATTGCCTTGAATAAATGAAAGATTTTACTATGTTAACACATGGGCAGAAAGTCAGGAGATGCAGTTACTTCAGTTCATTTTTTCATTTACATACTGAAAAATAATTTTCATTCTAGTCACTGTGATGATAAAGGGAAGTTTAATGCATTGATAGGTAAAGATCAGCTATCAGAATCTGCTAATCCCCCACTTTAGATATATCACATGTTCCAGGTAATCCACTGTCCTGGAATGGCTTGAGGGCAAAACAATATGGAAGAACAAGGCCAAAGTTAGGTTGTTTCAAAAAGAGTGGGATTTGAGATAGAAAAATGACAACATTTTATCACTCTTGATTTCACTTTCTCTGTCTTTTATGTAGGAAGACCTTGACAATCAGTGTCATTCAGAAAGTAACTGAAGCAGGAATATCTCTTATCCTACATCTGAGTTCCTTTACAGGATTTGTACACTGAGATTCTTTTTTCTTTAACCAGTMTCCTTTGCTGTGCATACTTTGAATAAAATATTCCAGAAGAATGTCAAATGCTAGAGGAAAATGGCGCTTTCTTAAAGAAATTATCAGTATCAGTTCTTCTGCTTTAGAAAGCAARTTCTTCCACTGTGATGATACATTCCATGTCTGGTATGTGCTGGCTTGTGATGACTTTCCTATATTTATCTACCTCTAAGGAAATTCAGCATCACTCTAATTTGCAACTCATTTATTAATAACAATTCAAAATTACAAGTGTCTAAAATCCGGTATGAAATCTGAAGACAAATTTCCCATACCTGTATGAATAACYGTCAAAAGACTTGGTTGTCCCATATCTTCTCTTTTAATTTTAGTTTGGATCTCAAGAGAGCAGCAGAAACAAAACTGTCCCTTTGCCCTAGAGCAGAGCCTATTAACCTTTTCTGTCATTCTTAGAATATATAAAATTAATTTTAACATCAACATGCCTCATCTTGACAACAAGTTTAGAAGATTAAAGAAGTACTTCATAGAATATACTACTAATTTTCTTTAATTCATTTCATTAAAAGAGCGTGAATAATAGAATTTGCAGCAGTGCATCACGGTAGCAGGTGATGCATGTTTATTTTTATAAAARTGCAAATAKACTGAATATRTAATATTTTAACCAGCATGCTTAAATAAAGTAAATAATGAAATTATATTTCCCTAATTAAAAAATGACAACAGTTAATTGTTTTGGCAAGATTGTTATCTCTCACCACATTTTCTACTAGACAAGAAGCTCTTGTTTCTGAATTATTTTCTCTTCCTTTTTTTTTGGTAGTTTCAAGAAGTCACAAAATTTTGGATTTTCTATTACCATTAAAWTCAACAGGAGCTTTTCATAATTTAAGTCATTTCCTCGACTTCCTTTCCAACTAATATGATTATCACTAAAATTGAATTCAGATACTTCCATACTGAGTTGGGCTTTACTGCRAGCCTAATTCCATTAAAAGCACTACATTTGCCTAGAGGTAACTGGCATTATTTCTCTACTATTATGCATATTTTGCTGTATTCTGGTTTTAAGARCAGAGTATTTGCTCCATACCTTTTAATGGTTCTCTGACTGAAATCCATAATACGTAGGGAGCAAGAAGTAAAGACCTCATATTCATACCAACATGGCTGGTGTAATTAATTTCAGATGGTGACYGTAATGGCTCCTAAATCAGCTGGATTAAATGAGCAACTTCATGCAGTGTCAATGCTTATAACCACTCACTGGAATATGTCTTCCACTACTCACTACATGTGATAGTACACRTAACTAATGGCATAGACGATATACTTCCTTACATTCCACAGCAGAGGCTGTCATCTCAAAAGTCATTAATTGTTAAGTGTGTATTTATTTTTTACTTCTAATTTCATTGCCCAAGCAGCATGAAGTGGTAATAAAGAAATAGTTTAGATTGTGAGTGGTAAAGGATATTTTAATAATCCTAATGATAGGGATGCAAKGAGCTCTTATTTGTTCTAATTATTTCAACAGCTCTTWAGATGATGCATATAAATAACAATTWWRTTAGAAATTTTCTGAAAATTTAATAATTTTGTTGTGTCTAGTTATTTATGCCAGTGATATAATTCCTGATCAGTCAGATTCCAAAGACTGGAAACATGGCTTTCCTATCTTTCATGAATTTATTTCATGGCCTTGTGAAAGCAGGCACAGTGATAACTGGAAAGTGTTGGTGAACATTGAGTAGAATTACTCCACATATCTCCATAAATTCTGCTTACATATGTTGCAATAGTATGGCATTTTTCATTGATTCCTTTTCAAAATTCATTACCCTCTCTGAATATCCAACATAGACATGTATTCCCCATCCTATAGATGAAGTAGATCTGTTGAAGCTATATTATGCAAAGATAATACAAAAAGAAAATTATAGTCTRTGAATCCATAAATATTAACAATGTATGGGTTTTGCGTGGATTAGCAGTATAATACACATAGCATTAAAAATGCATATTATGGATGCAAATGCTTATTTGGGAAAATACAAAAAAAACACCCACCTTCCTAACAAAATTGGAAGATAACTTCCATTATTCAAATATGTCTTTTGTTCATAGCTTTATTTAGTACAGAATTTCCCATGGTGCTTCATACTTGATCAAAAACTGTAATCTTTGTGGTCAGCTGTTGTGTTGAAGGTGTTCAACACCTTCAATTTGGTTTGCATACATCTCCTACCTGAAGATAGAACAGTGCTGTAACTTTTAAATCAATTGGAACAGAACATTGTCACAGCAAAGGACTCTGTGCTTTCAAATTCTACACACTGTGAGGCAAAAGCTAGTTCTAATTTTTCAAGCGTCCAAAAGGCAATATAATGTCCTTTCTTTTTCCCCTAATGTAGCTGAAATTCRTGCAACACTTTATCTAAACAGGCTGCTTTGACCATAGCAATTGTTGAGACTGAGCTGCACTTGTGTCAAATAAGATTAGTCCACACTTCCTATATGAAATGGCTCTGCATATATAGCACGATGTTTTTGACTCTTAGTGTCTCTGTGGTACATTACCCTCCTTAAATCTGATGGATAGTCAGTTGTTCTTTCTCTTGTGTTTTTTTTCCAGCTGGAGACTATTCCTATGTGTGATACTTTGTACTTTATTGAATTGAATATTTTTTCTTTTTTTTTTTNTTTTTCCAATTTTATTTTGGATTACTATTTCAATTTGTCAAGGTTACTTTCAATTCAAATCCTATTCACTAAAGTGCTTGCAGATGCTTTCAGCTTAGTATTGTCTGCAAATTTAATAAATGTACTCTCTATTCCATCATCCAGGTCCTTAATGAAAATATTKAATAATACTGGATCCAGGACAGGCCCTGTGAAATCCCAGTCAGTATTTCCTTACAGCTTGACAGCCGGTAACTGCTCTAATTATAGCTTCACATTTAGGGTGCACTGCAGTTACAAGAGTGTAATCCAGATTATGTTATTCTTAAATTATTTATGAATATGGTACGTAAGACAGGGAARTATTTTGAAGCAATTAACATGTATTGTATCTACTCCTTTCCCCTCTCAGTAAGGCCCAGTCACAGGGAGAAAGTAGATGGGATTGATGTTTTCTCTTGCCAAGTGGATTTCTGCCCTGGATTGTCTTTAGTCTTTACCCAAAGACAACTATTCCATCATTTCTGTGAGATTTGGATTTAGACTGATTAATTTGTTATTCTCTGGACCCTTCTATTCTTTTTTTTCATATTCAAGCACAGCTGTTTACAGCTTTTGATCCTACTGTCCTCTGTATTCTCAGAGGAAGGATAAATGCTAACCTTATTTCAGTTCATTCCTGTATTTGTTCCAGTAGCTTGTAGCTTGCTAATAACTCATTGAGCCATCYCTTTTGAATGAAAACTGAAAGAAAAATCTCCAGTAATAAGTGGGTAACTTTCCTTYTTTCCTAATCAGGTTTTAACAAATTCTTATTATACTGTATAATTTCAACAAGTTGTTAGTATGCATCTTTATGTTTAACTGTGTAAAATCCATTTGTTTGTTTGTTTGTTTGTTTTGCTAATTTGTTCATTTTTTTCAGGTACTTTTGCAATTCCTTGTAAAAAGTTTTTCACTTTAGAGTCATGACTAATTTATTGTCACAAACAACATTATCATCTTACTGCTGAGCCTTTTATGAAAATGCTCAACACTATCTCTGTAAATTTCTGCTGGCAACCTCTCTGTGACTTTTTGTCTTAAATAATTTCTTCATTATTTGGTATATTCCTCAGTTCTCACTTGTATGAATTAGTTTCCATCTTTGTAAAACTCCTTGAATTTTTGACCATGTTTTATTTACCCAATCCCATTTCACTTCCTAATTTTAGGGGATTTTTAAATTGTTCATGTTTTTCATGTTGTTCTTTCATGTGACAATATTTAATGGCCAGATGGTTGGAGCACCTCTCTTATGATGACAGCCTGAGATGATTTAGGTTTTTCAGTCTGGAGAAGAGAAAGTTCAAGAAGGCCTTTGAACAGCCTCAACAATAGCTGAGGACTCTCCTGATGGAGAAGGATTTTAAAAGGGCATGTAGCAACAGAACAAGGGGAAATGGCCTTAAGATGAAGAAAAGTAGATTTAGATTAGATTTTAGGAAGAAATTCTTGCTGTGAGGGTGGTGAGGCACTGGAACAGGAGGAGATTTTCCCAGATGCACCATCCCTGGCCGTGTTCAAGGCCAGGTTGGATGGGGCTTTGAGCAACCTGGTCTAGTGGGAGGTGTCTCTCCCATGACAGGGAGGTTGGAATAAATGATCTTTAAGATCCCTTCCAAACCAAACCATTCTATTTCTTCATGATTCCATGACATTTTTAAGAAGCTTCTAAGACTTATGTCCTCTTTTATTAGAATAAAAATTAGTATTCTATTCTAATTATGTGYCCACAAGTACTGAGTAGACCAGTGGCTGTGCTACGAATAAAAGACTCCAGGTTTGGTGTTATCTGACTGTGAAGTATTTGGGGCATTCCTGGCACAGGAATGTGCCAGGTAGGGCCATGGAGCAGGGCTCCATGGTACCCTGTAAAACACAGGGGAAGAATATGCAGAAAGGATTACCCAAATCTGTTCATGTTCTAGGACATGGTATAACCTGCATGAAGTTTACTGGGAACAAAATTAAATAATTTWTAGTGCCAAAGTATTAACAAATGCATTTGCAAATTGTATTTTTGTTTTCATCATTCGGAGAACAGGAAATACAATTTAATTTGAGAGCTCTTATCTTCAGCCACTAAATGACAGATCTTGATTAAAACAACTTGYAATAAATTAGAAAACTTTACTTCTCCAGAAAATATATCAAGGAGTGGGAAAAAAACAACAAAAACACCTCCCTGATATCTCAGGCTAAGTTTAGAGCTTGTGAAAATATACYGGAACAGCATTTTCTTGAGTATTAGTGCTGTTCTTCAGGCTTAAGAACAAAACAGTCCAAGAAAATCTCAAGAGATTTTCTTGATAAGCATTCTCAAAAAAGCTTTATTCCATTGACATATGACACAGCAATTTCTGATGGAACAAAAATTTATGTTCAAATTATGGTTGTATTTTGTATATGATGCAATTAATTATTGGAAGGCTAAGAAATATTCAGTTTTATAGAAGATTACCAAATCAAGTTTATTCAGAAGAGGGAAGGATCTGAAGTTATATATGATGTCTTAGCTATCCAAAGGTATCTTTTTATTTTGAAAGATGGAATGAATGGAACCTGATTCTTTTAGGCAAAATCTATGGAACGAGACATTTGGTTAAATTAAAAGGGTGGATTTTTGAACTTACATTATTAGAAGGATTAAATTGCTTTTTATTTGGAAGCTGTTTCATCTTAGCTTTAGACTCAGGAGGAGTAAACTATTTTACTTGGGTGTTGCTGGAGGCAATGGTTTCTTCACAGATGGTCAGCTGCTGTTTTCTTTTGCTTTATTGTTCTTTGATTCATATTAAAGAAATGTAGCTACAACCATCTAGAAGGCACAAAATAACTATGAAATGAATTATTATAGAAAAAATCCTCTGCTTTAATCTCAGCTTTTTGAATTATAAAAATATTCAGAAATGCATCTAAAACAGTTATTAAAAAAATTAGAAGTCTCTTAAATTTTTTAGCTCTGACACATAGTTTTTATGATGTTTGGCATCATGCAKAAAGTGTCATCCTAAGCCATTTGGAAGTCTGAAGTAGCTCAGAAATTGTTAAAATGAGTAGACTTTTAGCATCTGATTTAACTAGTTAAAATCAATCACAAAAGTAGTTGTCAGAAGAAAAAAAAAATAAAATATGCATGAAAAAATCATCTCTGATATTCTCAGATGAAATTTGGAAAACATGTTTGCTGCTCAAGCTGTTTTCAGCTAAGTAATGAGTCACCAGTGAAAATAAAACTCCAATTACTTTGGCAGATTCCTCATTTACAAATGTCTTATAGTAATGCCAAAATCTGTTCCACTGCTCTCAAGTTCAACTTTAGCTGTGGAAATGATGTGAAAATATATCCATCAAAATTCTTTTAAGCAGAACGTACACTCTGAGTAGTAATGCATACAATCTAATTGTTCTTCAATAAATAAATCTACAAAAAATTGTACTTCTGTTGCTGAAACTGCCTTCACTAAAGCTACTATTTTGTTAGTAATTTCATATATTTAAGTTTTAAAAATAACTTTAAGTCTCAAAATATGTCCAAAAAAGTGCTGTGCAGAACAATGTCATATAGGCTACCATTAGGGAAATGTAGATGTGCTAGTCTCACCCTTTTTCTGTTGTAGCAAAATTCTTCAGAAACCTACAGGGATTTGTTTTACATTACTTTGTCTGTCTTTCTCTGGGGTCAAAGATTGATTTTGAGGGATTGCTTGTACATTTATTTGGCTATATATTTCATGTTTACAATTGAAAAGCTTTTTTGGGTATGGTAGCATCAGCTGGAAAAGCAAAGGAAAGCAAATCTTTAGTGGCAAGGCCCTCATCCAAAATTTTATTACAGTTAAGACTGTGTTAGTGCTACTTAGCTTAACAAGTCCATGCAAACTGGTTTCCAGTTCTCATTTGCAGAGGTTTTTTCCAGGCCAGTATTTGATTATCATATTCATGCAAAATATGCAAGTACACAGAATCCATGTTTGTATAAAATTCAAATCAAGATTCTCAGCATACTTCTGATTTTATTTATGATAATTTGTACGTCCCAGCTATTCACAAGTGAAGAYGGGCTTGACTAGTGCAAAAAATTCTTCTATCTCTTCACTTGGGAATGCACCAAATCTCTTCCACAGCTCTTGAAGCTGTTCACATCCCAAAAATGAGCCATAGAGAGGCCATCTTCTGATACCCCTGAAACTGCTTGCTCTGATTCCCAAGCACTCTGGTTTTATAATCTTCACGTGTGCAGCCTTGGAACATGTGGCTTTGCCTGTCTACAGGGGGAAAAAATGAAAACCCCTGGGTTTTACTTTTGGGGAAAACGYTTTTCTTCAGCCTTTCATCATTTTTCAGTTCTTCAGCATGACACAGTCATTTGAAATAAGCAACAATATCAAATCTATTGCAATACAACACATTAATAAGTATGTTATTTTTATCAGGCATGCAATGATTTTATATTTGCTAAATAGCAGCTGTTGTATTTAATTCTGGACCATAAAAAATKAAACCTAGCTTCTGAAGCCAATATTTGTGTATGAAGAACTGGTATTGTAGCCAGTATTGTGGTATTTGTCCTCCAAATAGAAATCAAATAGCACCATCAARAATCTATTTACAGACAAGTGTATATTCTAAGTGTCTTTTTCTTATTTTATACTGCAGATTTTGTATTCCTTTTTAAGCTGCAAACTACAGTCCCAGAAGGCTGTTAGCATCTATGTCTGTCCTTAAATGGGTTATGCTGAGCTTAAGTGGGTTACTCTAAAGAGAGATTTCTGCTGCAACTATGAATCAAAATGTAAGAGACTGARCAGCTAACCACAGATCAGCATCTTTTTGCACATGAAATATTAGTAATTGGATTTTGAATACATTATTTACACTTCATAGGGAAATTAGGTGGCTGGCAATTATGCATGGGCAGGTTTTTCCAGTTGTGGGTTTATTGCATTATGTGTGTACTGACATTCAAACAGATTCTGTGCAGCCTCAGCTCAACTTTGCCAGAGCTGTTCTTCCAATTGAAATATTGGGGAGTTGAGGCAAAGTTGAGAGGGAATGTGGGAGGAAGATAAGGAGAAAATTAAAGGGTGGAAGGTAAATCTTGAACTGACACTACTTTCATTACCCTGAGGCTTATTTATTCTCTAAAGATCAGATCCTACAAATCTTGTTGAAACTGAATTTCCGTAAAAGCTTGTTTAAAGGAACAAAAGTAAAATCCTAACTTTTTTGTTCYCTGTGTCCACATCCCCTTACACAATTTTTCAACACTTTTTCTATTTTAATTTCTAATCTGTCATCAATTTATTAAGCATATTAGTTTATCTTAAAGAATAAATTAASAAATGTCTCCTGTGTACCTGTGTGTAAAGAGAACAAAACACCTTCTGAAATAACAACATAGCAGAAAATGTTTTTACTCCATTATGCAAAGCTTCACTTAAGAMTAAATTTCTCATCATACAGACTTCTGCTCAAGAAATTTATCCTGCCACCTACTTCACCATATGGAGTTTCAAGAGTGCTAAGTCAGAGTAGATGTATCTGTAAGCATTTGTGATAGTGCTGAACATGTGCCKAAGTCAGTGAAGACACAGAACYGTGTACTCATAGCACAGACAATTTSAGCACTACTTTCTTTTGGAATCTGTTTGCTGAGGTATGCCTTTAGACATTTCTCCAACACGGTGTCCTAATATAATTACTTTCTAGGGTTCAGAGTGCTGTTTCTGCAACCCAAGATTTGATTTTCTTTGTTGTTGAAAAATATATTAACTTTTCTATTTTAAGTACCCTGGAAGAAACTATTTCATGCCCTTTTCCGAGATGATGTTATCTTTCATGTAATTGATCTTGCAAATTTACAGATGGGCATAAACACTGTTGTAATGATAGAAAGGGATATTATTTCATTACCTTAAGATTATACCTGTTTTGTCTTTTTTTTTAACTAGTTAAAAAAACCCCAACCTGCAAACAACAAAGAACAATAATTTATAATAGCTGTAACTTATGTCTGAAATCTCAAATTCTTGAATTCCCTTCTGCCCTGTAAGCAAATATTCCTTTTTATTCAAAGTACTGGGAGAGCAAGACAAAGAAAAAAAATATTATTCCATGTCACATAAAAGATCAGTTTGCACTCTATTTATTTAATATGGATAGATCTTTTCCTGCAGAAAATAGCATTTATTATTTACCATTTCAATAGCCATTGTCAAAAATGTAACTGCAGAGCCACAGTTTTAGCCTGGCACACAGGGTATAATTTGCTTTATTTTTGGYTATGAAAATCATAAAAGAGTTTGCTAATAAGAGGGTTTTCCATGCATGAGCCTGAGTTTTCTCAATTGCAAAGGATAKGACTATTTTTAGTCAAAATGTAAGATTTTTTGCTCTTGCCCTTTTGTTTATTTTATTGTCAAGCTATAGTTCTTATATACAGATCAATAATATAATCCTAAAACTGCCCTAGATGGTACTTTTTTAAAGGCAATGCTGATACCAAGAGTATGTAATACAAAGAGCATGTGTTTTTTATGTCAGTGGTATTCATGTTGTGCATGGAAGTCAAATAATTTTCCATTCCACTAACATCCTGAAATATTTTGTAAAACGAATCTGTTAAATGCTTATTAATAGTATRTAAAATGATGAAGAATTAAGATTGTTCTTATAAGAGTAATTTTTATTAGTTTCTGCTTTAATGAAACCTGGTCTTTAGTTCAGCTGGGTGCATTTCAAAAACTTCTTGACCAAAGAAGTATAAAGTGGAAAGGAATGAATTGTATGTGAATCATTAGGAAATATGTTTTAATAACACCAGTAAAATAGACTTAGCATGAGAGAAATATAACTTTTTTCTGATACTGTCATGCTTTTTTTCTGCTTCAGTTAGCTATTTAAACAAAGCTTTGCACTCTTGCAGCTAATTCACCTTCAGAGAATAAACTTTCTCATTGGGCAGCAAAAATGTGTACATTTAGTTAAAATGAACWTCCCAGAAACATTTGAATGAATGGGGAGCTTCTGAGCCAGCTTCTAGAAAAAGGCTTATCTAATGCCCCATGTGAATGCTCAGTGCATTGTTTTGATTAGAGCTTGAATGGAAAACTGCTGATGGGAGGTAGAACACGTTATCGAAGATGCAGACAAAGCCATTTAAATCTG
>NW_026623417.1:696307-727160 GCF_030028575.1 Malurus melanocephalus | reverse complement strand
TTTTTTTTAAACAAGGTTACAATTGCTTTACGATTATTCAGTGTTATGCTTCATGTGTAAATGCATTTCAAATCTTTWAACTTTCCAATTAATGGAAACTGAACCCAGAAACAAGGACAAGTTTTCAAACTTTTCGCTGCCCAGCTCAAACCTRTCAGGAAATCAAATTGTTCTGTTTTTCCCCTGATGTTCCACATTTGTAAATGAATARAAGATATGCAGAGCCACAGGTGGTAAGCACATTTGGAATAAACAGTAGCCCCTGGTAKTATTCTTGCTGTTCAGTGCTAAACTAACAGCCATGTTAAATCAGAACACATGGTAAATCAACTGCTTCATAAAACAACAAAAATGATAACTCTCTGCATAATACTGTTTATTTTTAGCCACCTGGTTTACATTTTTATGGGAATATCTTTCTAATTTCTTTTTTTTTAATATAATGAATTTATACCAACTCATTCCCTAACTGATGCAGCTCCAGGAGGAGGCAAGCTGTTGTCTCTATACCACTGTGTAGGAGCAAGCTCCTGACAAGGCTATAAAGGGTACCTTTTCTGCCAACTCAAAATATTTGTCTTCTGCAAAGTTCTTTGTAGCATCTGTGAAACACTGCAGTGAGTATTTTTCATGGYCTTATGAGCATCTCATGGTTCAGCCCATGCCATTGGCCCTTCAAACTYGTCCCTTCAGACTACCATGCATCATGCCTGCTGCTCTTGAGGTTCACCTWAAGGCAGAGGAGATCAGAAATTATCCTACAAGGGCCCTGTGGCCTGTCCCAAAGGTATTGGCCTCAGCAGGTGTTCTGGAGTCAGACCAAACTGCTTGGATGTAGGAAAAATATGAATATGAAATACCAACTGCACGAGGCACCACAGTGTTGGGACCCAACTGGGATCTCTCAGGTCAGAGAATTGCAGGGAGTCGTRTAGCCCTGCCAGCTAAAAACCACATATTGTTTGTCAGAACTGTTCTGGCAAAAGTACCATTGTCCTGGTACAGGTTTTTAAGCTGGAAGTTTAGGAGTGTTTCCACGGAGACAGATCAACCCCCATTGATTTAAAAGGAACTGCAACTGATTTGCAAAAAAGAAGAGTTAATTACGGGGAGGTCAAGGCTGCATATTCCATTTTAATTAAGTGAACTCTGAATATTGTTTAAAAAAATGCAAATCAAATAGTCCTTTAAAATGAGGAAAAAAAAGATCTTATTTCCCTCTATCTTAAGCGTTTTTAAGGAAGTGCTCAGTGACAGCAGCAAAATTTAGCTAGCAGATTGTGACACTGGATTTTAAATGCCCTTATATGGGTGTCTAAATGGACAAAAATGCACACCCTTTGTAGCTGATAAGGATCTGTTTGATGCAGCCTGGACAGATACAGCTGAGACAGCTCAGTTCCAAGTGGACACACACTGGGGCTTCTGAGCATCTCTGCACTGATTGTATTTTCACTGCCAGTAATGGACAGCCAGTCATCTTAAACTGTGAGCTAACTCTTACTTAAACAACGCCTWGGGTTTCTGTTATAGGCTTGTTGTGGGTTTCTAAACACACTTTCTGTGATACTGTGGAGTGTGAACAAACCTGGTTTTCAACTTCAGTGCCAGATACAGAATTTACTATAAATATCCAAGAATTTGAGATAAATTAATATTAGAAAGAATGAGATCTTTTTTTCACTAAATTCTGGTCCAGTGGGCTGGTGCATTTTCACTTTTAAAATAGTCTCTTTAAAATATATCTATCTAGGGAAACATTTCTTATCAAATTCATTAAATTTTTAGTTCTGCTTTTGTTGCTGATTTTTTTTTTTATTGAGTCTTTTTGCCTTAATTATAATGCCTATGAGTTGTTTTGACAGAATAACTTTAATAATATTATGTGTTCATGAGCKTTCACTTAATTTGATGTACAATGGTGATGTTCCAAATAAAATGGAAATATTTTATTTCCTTTTTTGGGGGTGAACAGTACACTTTAAAAAAGAGAACATCTGCACAGACTTTTAGGGGTAAATGGGTGTGTTTTGAACTGTGGGTAGTTCTTGATCAGTGTGCAATTATCTTAATGACTCTAAGTATTGTAACTTCACAGACTGCAGCAGTTTAATTGGATACCTTTGTGTATACATAAAGTCCAAAATATTTATTGTCAGTCAARCTCCAGTGAAAATATACAGAAATGGAATGAAATCCATAAAAGATATTTTAAAAATCCTTCAGTAAGTATCTCCCTGTTTAGAAAAAAATTAAAAATARTAAGAATATATACAGACTGGTATTCAGAAGACTGTTAACTACTAGCAGTGCAGAAAGTGTTTCTTTAAAATCTTTACTAAATAAAGTAGGAGAAATTTGTATCTCACAGGTGCTTGCCTGTTTCTGTTCATACCATGTGTACCACTTCTGGTCTATGAATCAGTTGGCATAACAGGCAATTTATATATAGACAAGCACATTTAAAACCAATGTCTGAAATTACTTTTTAATTAAGGTGAACATTGTTTCCTGTAGCTACAAACCATTTTTATTTTTAATTCGTGAAGAGTAAAGAAGGAATTTTATCTGYTTATTCAAGGCTGAGGATTGGTTTTGCAAGATAAAAATTATCACAGCTATCAAGGGATAACAAGGCATCAGTGAAGCTGCTTATAGAATGCCCTGTGATGTAATCACCCAATATACAAGACRTGTTACTTTATGTTCCCTTCCCCAAAACAATTTTATTGCTTTAATTCCGAGCAACCTTACAGTCAGTTCATGGCAAATCTTGCATYAGAAGTCTCTAGTTAAACCTCTGCACTGTGCTTAATATTCTTCRGTTTTGCTAAGACTTAAATAACAGCTAGGACCACTAAATAAAGCATTCTTTGTATGACCCAAGGAAGAAAAGGTATGTTACTCTGTTTAAGTATGTTCCACTTTTTCTCCACCCTTGGTTCTGAGAGATGATTGGCTTRATGCAGAAAATCCACTCTTACTATTACATTCAGCTATACTGAAGCAGACATGGTTTCTAATTATAAAAATTAGGGCAAAATATAAATATTGAAGGCAGCCTGCTACAAGACAAAATTAAAAAAAAAAACCAAAAAAACAAAAAGAAACAAACAAGCTGTAAATAGACAAAAATCTTACTGTGTTTTTGATTAGTTTGTTCAATTAACCCTTTGTAATTATTCTGTGGAAGGAAATTTCATTGTAATCTAATGGAGATTTAGTTAATGGGTATAGATGGAAAGCTAATTAAGTATTTAATTTCATACTCACCATTTCCAGTGTTTCTGCATTTGTAAAGAGAAAGCCAGAAAGGACTTAGAGACAAGTCTCTCTGGCTTCTGTGGAGGTATACACACCCAAATGACTGATTTTTAGTTTTTTTTAACTTCTATTTCCAAAATATCTCTCAGTTGTCTCACTYAAATATCAAAAGCCTATAGGGAATTTTGAYGCATTAATACCATGTGTTATACAASAAGAAGCAGTTCCACCTAATTCACATTTAGACAGGTCAAATGACTGGAAAAGCAAAACTCTAGTTAACAGAAAGAGGAATCTCAGAGYTTTCCTGCAAGGCAGCATCAGGACTAGGAAGGGAAAGGATCTTGTGATTCTCACTGTAATATCATGGGTTTTAGATTACAAAATCTTTGTGATTCTTGATAAAGGTCAATAACTAATTTAGTTAAAGAAGCACCCTGAAAGGTTACATTTGTTTTGCAACATATCTATTTTTCATTTTTAATGCACCAGCTGATTGTTCCACAGGATGTGAATATCTACATTCCTTTGGTCAACTTGGAGTATTTGGGAAAAGAAACAAATATTCCATGGCTGTGTAGCATGAACCAGTCCATTCTGCTTTTCCCAGGATACATTTTCTCAACAGAAATCAATTGCTTATCTGCTGTGCAGACAAACTATGCTAGTTCCATAAAGTACAAAATGAAAAAAAAAATCTTTCATTGTACAGCATCAAATTTGCAAGTGGAGATAGACCTATAAAATCTGCTATAAAATTARGGAAGTCTTTGCTGTGACATAATCTCTTTTACAAAGTGTAAATTTCAGGAAGGGCTGGCTATCACATGAAAAAAAGATCTAAACATTTCGGTAAGACTGTTTATTAATCTTGCTTTCAWATGCTTTTTTCTTAGCTGAGTTGATAGAATACAATTTCCCTTAGCTATCTGATGTATCTATTGCAAAGGAAAGCTGCTGCTTTTTCTACTGCTATGTTTGCTTTTAAAAAGACATCAGTTTAAGGAAGTCTAAATATAATTAAACTTTTTTTTTTTTTTTTCTGCGTTAAAATTATTAAACACATCTACTTCTTTTCTTCAACATATTCAGTCCCATTCTTGCTTACATATTATTTTGCCAAAGCCATAGCTTTGATTTTGATGCTATGGTTCCAGTCCAAATATCAGTTGAAGTGATTGAGACTCTACTTTTTATGTAGTTGGTCYTGGATTATATTCCAGTAGCCCAGTGGGGAATTAGAAAAGCAATTACTTTTATTAAGAAGATTAAATCAATGAAAAGACCTTTTCAAGGAATTCAATCTCAGTTGACAGCTCATTGTGCCATTAAAAAGCAATACAGTACTAGGGCATCAGCAAACCAAAATGTTGCTTCTTTGCAAGGGATTTTACAGTGAGTGCTAATGATTTTGTTCTTCTTTTATGATCTATGCAACTTTCTTGAATTTTTGATCTATTCAATTAGTTCAGCTGGGAAAATTGGAAGGTTTCTAACAGTAGCATCACTTACTGTTTCCTAGGCTTGACAATTATTCTGAATGTCTTTTAGTAAGAAGGTGTTTTTCAAATACATTTTCCTTAGGAATTAATATTAAACACTTCTTATTCTGGTGCATCATTTTTATGCAGATGTAGTATCTATGATTTTGACAAGTTACTATAGTTTACTTTTCAGCCCTGTTTATCTCAGGTTCACTAAAATCTTGCTGTCTGCTTCCTGAAAACTGTGTATCATCACTTTTAGGGTTGTTTTGCTGCATTTAATGTCAAATATTACAAAAATAGCATAACTTCTTTAGGGGCCTAAGGGATATTTAAAGCAAATATATAACCCATTGTTATCTATTTTTCTAGCTGAGATGTGGTTATTAGAAAAAGGGATTACAGACTGAGAACATCATAATGTGGGGAATTTCTCTTTGTTCTTATCTTCCATAGAGATATATTGCATATAATATTATAAATATATATATTCTCTTTAATTATAGCTTACAAAACTTTCTATTTCTCTTGTGTTTTCAGAACATTTTTCTATTTCCTCTGTCATTATTTAGTTTCTTAAAAATATGGAAAGTTRATATGAGTTAATATTTAGAAAGTCAGGCTGGGTAGGGCTTTGAGCAACCTGGTCTTGTGGGAGATGTCCCTGGCCACGCCAGGGGGTCGGAAACAGTTGATCATTAAGGTCCMTTCCAACCAGGACCATTCTATTATCTATTATTTTATCTGCTTGCATCCATCAGTTTTTCCTCTGACCCTCTTTATTTAAGGTTGTCTTTCTACTCTTTGCATAAAGTTCATTGGTTTCTGTTTTTTTTTCTAAAAATAAGAAGAAAGAACATTTATATAATAGTAACTAACAAAGATATCTTCATTTTCATGTATCTAGGATCCCATCTGTAGCCTCTAATGTTGGAAAAAGAAAACCCCACCAACCTTCTTCATGAATATTCACTAATATGGACTAATTCCTTCCAGTATATCCTGAATGGTGTAATTTAATAACTTCTAATTGACTACAGTTGTGACATCTAATTAAAAATTTAAAATAATTTGAAGTGAAGGATTTTAAAGGTATAATTGAGGTATTTTCATTTGCTGTGGTTTTCAGTCTAGTCAAAGCACAGCATTTTGTCCTAAAAGAAGGGCACTTTTTCCTTAGAAAGGAGAGCAGCAGCTCTTGCRTACTTTTGCTTCTGATAAAATTTGCAAATTTGGCCATTATGGGAATAAATTGATCCCCCAGGCTGAGGAAGTAGCTCAGTTATTTAAGAAGTTGCTTTGAGCAGTAAGTGGCTGTATCTGCAWATTAAAATTGTTTTGTTACAATAATTCCATTTAAAATGGAAATGTGCCATTTCATGACCAATCTTGCCACAATTCCTTAGTGGTATCTTCAAAAATATGCAAAGATCTGAGTCTCTGGAAGGGCTGTGYTGTAGCTGTACAATATCACACTGAATCCTTACAGGGACAGAGTGTGTTTTTGCAGCACAAGTCTCTCAAATTCTTCTGTCCATTTTCAATTGCTTCATGCCAAGTATTACCTCTCTTAGTACTTTCAGTCTCAAACAGWCCTTGCATTGGGTCTTTGTAAATTGGGATCATTCTTTTGCAGAARTGACCCAAATTGTCCCTGCTTCCCACTGTGTGCATGTGAGTCAGCTGACAGACCCGACAGAAAAGGTAACTGCTTCACTTATGCTGAAACCTTTTTCCCAGMCAAGTTGCTAAACTCAGTGTCTCTTACCTGTTTAGCCATTGGCTTTAATAAAGTTCACAAGAATTTATCATCCCTGGGATTTTTGCCCCACCTAGGAAAATAGTACAAAGGAGCATGGATGCAGTTGTGACAGCACCAGCTATTTTAAGCTTTTCTACTAGATCAAATAGGGATTAGTTAAAATACTGTTGTATCATTGAATCATAGAAGGATAAGGGGTTAGTACAGACCTTAAAAATCTTCTAGTTCCAAGCCCCTCTGCAATAAGCAGGGACACCTCTCACTAGCCCAGGTTGCTCAAAGCACCATCCAGCCCCTCTGGGCAAGCTGTTCCAGTGTCTCATCATCTTCACATTAAAGAATTTCTCCCTAATATCTAACCTAAATTTCCCCTCTTTCAAATTTTACCCATCAATTCCCATCCCATCACTGCAGCTCCTGACTAGGAGTCCCTCTGTCTCTTCCCTGTGGGCCCATTCAGATTCTGGAAGATTGATATGAGGTCTCCATGTAACCTTCTCTTCTCCAACTTGCTCAGCCTGAAATAAGTCTTCGTTTCCTAGCACTAAATAAGCTTTGCAAATAACAWTTTTTTTTGTTATATATTCTGTCACCTTTGTTAAAAGCTGAAAGTTGTTTTTAAAAGCAGAGTACCATTTGGATAAGATCTGAATTTACACTTATTGCTCAAAAAAAAGGAGTTGTAGCTTTGTGATGACCATCACAGAACTAAAAACCAAACCAAACCCAACCAACCAAATGAAATAAAATAGCAGATTGTTGAACTTTGRTAATTGCAAGCTGTGTTTCCACTTTCTAAAGGCGGTTCAGGTGAGAAGCTGGAGAAGGCCCTGTGTATATCTTACTCCAGAACCGCATACATCAGAGCAGTTCAGGAATTGTTTTGGAATTGTTGAGTATTTGGAATTGTTGAGCAGGATGATATCTCCCTTTCCCCTCCACCAGTCCTGCTTTCCKCAGTATCTATGTCAGATGAAGCCTCCTACAGAAGAATCAGGGATCAATCAATAAAGAGTAGAAGTGGTGCATAATGTCTGAAATTCCAGCTCACAAGTGCTAAAACACTGCACCAAGAATAGCTGCRTGCAGGTGGATGACTATTCATGCATATGCAAATGTACAATATCAAGGAGATAGTTTCCAGATAATAAGCCTGCATATATAAGTGATAGAAATTAGAAAAAWTTTCAGCATCAGGATTGGTTTTTGCTCTGAGAGGGACTGTGCATGTTTATTTAAATTAGCAGACAGACAGAAGTAATTCCATTCAAGACAGTCTTGAAAATAAGGGCTAATCAGAGTGTTTGTTATACATTGAAACAGATTCAGCATTGCAAAGCTATTAAAACTAAAATATTATAAAAACTGTTGAAGTAATTACAGAAAACAGAAGAAGCAGTAAATTAGTCAGTATACTCAAAATCTGAGTGCAAAAAAAATGAGACYAAAACGTGAAATTAAGGCAGTAGCAAAGGCATGCATTGTATTTATTGTTTGGTTACCTGATTTTGGTTTCATTTAGCTTGAAGAAGCAAACATTTTCTTTGCCACACAGCTATGAGGTTGGAGTTTATATAAGCCAGTGAATACACACGGTCCCATGGACTCACTTGATACTAGGGATCAAACCAAATTTGCTGCTCTATTGTGCTGTCACTGTGTAGGTATTCACATCAGAGAAACTCATTGCTCCAGATAATTTCAGTCTAGAGAAGTAAAACATACATAAGTGGTTTAAAAACTTGCTGTAAAAATAGTCTGAATTATTTATTAGGTTATCTAGGCAAATACTTAATCTTAAGTTTCAAGTGTGTGGTTCTTGCATCTCACTGTTCAATGCTAAWTTCAGTTTTGTCTCTTATTCTTTAAAACTTAGGAGCCTAATGTTGCACATATTCACTTTTCCAAAGTGGTTCTAGTCATCAGAGTTGAGACATCATGGTAGTTTATGGAAAAGTTGAAYCATAGTCTTTTAAACAGCTTTTCTTAATAGATATTTCAGGGCATCTCAAACAGATACTCACATCATCTTAAAATTGCCACCATTTCTTTATTAAAATTTGTCAGGAGAATGAGAAAGTGACAACATCAAAATTAGAAGACCTTGTTTCAAACATTTTCTGAAGGAGTTCAAAGCCCTCACCTCCACTATGCCAGAATTTTACGATTCAATCTGGTCTTGCTGGAATCTGTTTCTGTCAAGTCTTTTGAGTTAAATAATTCTGTTCCARACATGGCTTTATAGATCCCCTCTAGGTGGAAAAGCATCCTGAAACCCAGAAGACACAGAAGGCAGAATTAAGTTCTTGGCTCTCTGTAGGAGTGTCAGTAYAGTGCCCTTCCTGTGTTTTGGTCCAATTCATCTTTTCCATGTTGGTTGGCATTCACAGGTGGTAAAGATGGTGAATTATCTTCCTGTGGAGCAAGCTTTGCAAATTTGTGACCCTTCAGGAAGAGAAGTCTGAACAAGGCACTCAAGGTCATGYACTTGACTGCTGGGGAACCCTGGCCAATCTGCTCCTGGTGATGCTGMTTGAGCCAGGAGGGTTGGACCAGGTGACCTCCAGTGTTCCCTTCCCAYCTCAACCATTCTGAGATTCTGCGAAGTTTTTGGAACATAACCTCTTTGCCTTCTGGCATGATTTCTGAGTGAAAAATCAATTTTGCTGTGGTTTGTRCAGACCTTTGTTGAGTATTTACCATGGGAATGACTGAAACCTGTATTATATTTAGTCTCCTGAAGGGGATATGAAAGAAAATGGCCCACTGGTGGCCTGGACATTGATCTATTAAATGCCAACAACAAAAAAAAAGAATTTGTGGACATCTTTGAAGGTAGAACTTTAGTTACACAGGATTTTTTTTTTCTTTCTGACTGAATATTTGAGGTTTATTTTATTAAAGGAAGATTTTAGAAACTGCAGTCTTAAATCACAGTCCTGATTTTACGTGCATAGATCCTGGATGTCAAAGCCAAGTAATGGGCCAATAGCAGAACTGGAGGGTGCAGCAAAATCATCTAAGCTTGCTACTGAGTGCTCTACTCACAGGATCCTTTTGCTCTCAAAAATCCCTTCCTTTATTTTTATCCTAATTCTATGRCATAAATCTAGAATAAATTATGTTGATATCTGTGACAGTACAACTAGAAGAAAACTTASCTTTTAACTATAGCATGTCTTGTATAACAAAATACATGGGCAAAAATGTATTGATACATTTCTAAAATTTTCCCTGGAGTCTGTACATGAATCTRTTCCCAGAGATATGAGTGGAATGTGTTTTTGTGATCTACATGTTCAAAACACTAAAAGACATGWGTATTTTAATGACAGTAGAAAGTATTAAGAATAGAAAAGTTATTAACTTTTAACAAAATGTATATAAAACAGATAGTTAAAGTATCTGCAGAATAACACTGATTTGTAATTACATATAAATACTTTAAAATATATCAGTGAGCAAACAAGGCAGCATCTAGTACATAAAAGTAAAATGCATGCTTCTTTAGAGATCTACTTTATTTTAGATATAAGAAAATACGCTTTATTACATTATAATATGTTGTTCAACTGATTTAAATAGATCCCTGACCTTTCAGCAAAACAAAACTCAGATGAAGAAAAAGGAAAATGAAAAATTCCACCAAAAACTATGTAAGAATCYGAGATTTAAGGGCTATAAATAGAGTAGGTCCTAACTAGTCAGTAGTTGCCACTAGTGATTTCTCTTTCTCTGATTGCCTTGAATCTACTAAAAGTTTCTTTTTGAAGGCTGCTGGTGGCTTCCTTGTTACTAACTGGAAGAAAAAGAACTCTTATTTTTTTTTTTTCGTTGTTCAGCCCACCTTTTCTGCTTTTCTTTCTTAAATTTCACTGATACAAACCATTTTTGGAGATATTCTTCCAAATGCATTCCATCAACCCTCTGAGAAACCTTTCTTTTAAAGTAATTAAATGCAATTAGTTCTCTCTTCTCTTCCTACTATTTCAATTTCCTCTTACAGATAGGTCTTCTTAACTATTTCTAATTAATTTCAGCTTTTAATTTCTGTTCACTTTCAGCCATAATAATACATATTCCTCTTGAATGTATAGAATAATAGTACCCAAACCCTAAGTCTTGATGCTGATTTTGTTGTTAGTTATTCTCAGCCATCAGCTATACTTAAGCTAATATAGTTTGATTTGTATCTCTATTTTACTAACATAGTATATCTCCTTCTATATTTTATTTTTCAAAAAAATTTGTCTCCTAAACACATTTAATGAAAATGTAAAGGAGGGCTAATTAGTTAGTTAGGTCTAACTAGTTAGACATGCAAGTTTAGAATTATTTTAGTTCACTTGATGGTTTTATGACAAGTTATATTCAAATATAGTGAATGACAGGCATATGTGTAGTTTTTAATTTCAACCCTACTTTAAAATAACTTCTTACAATTCTTGTTTTTTTTCTGACACTGACTTTTTGTRGGGTGCTTTCTCAAGCTAAAGAAGATTGTGATACCATTAGCTCACTACGTATTCCTTTTCCTTGCTCTTTCCTTATGCTGCATCAACCAGGAAAATGTTGCACTTTTCTTTTATGGTTTGCAGAAAATGGTTTCCATTTTCATGGAAATTCCTGGATTAAATGAAACCCATTTTTCTCTTCATTACATCTCTAGTCAGCTGTGTCTGTRTTTATACTTGTTTAATTATAATTGGCAAAATTGCTCTACTGCCTCTGTGGCAGACACACATTCTGTCCAATGTTACCTCTGTCAGTTCATGAGTCTAGGGAAGAGTAGCTATTCTAACTTCAGTTCTGTTTTTCTCATCAGAAATAAYGCAGGGAGGTGATTCTTAGATATTTCTTCTGCRTATTTATTTTTTAAGACATGACATGCCACTGTTGTTCTTCCATTGCTCTACCTGCAGGAAGCACATGGGCAGGAATGATGTTTAACATAACCAACATGTGCAAAGCAAAATTTAGAAGAAATTTAGAAAGCAGAGRAAGAAAGACACTACACTCAGGAATCCCTCAATGTCTTTCATTTTGTGTTTTAGTGACATAAATGATGCCTGAACTAGATGACTGCAGTGAATGAACTAAAACCATCTAAGTTTAATAATTTTATCCATCAGTTCTTTTATCAATTACAATTGACCAGAGAATATATTATACTTAGATTGCTCTTGAACTAAGTTTATAACAAAAAACCTTCCTGTAACACTTAAACACTTACATTGGTCACTGAATGTTAAATAGTGATTCTACCATATGTATAAAAATTCAACAAACGCTTAAGGGCATTTCCTATCTTTTCACACAATTGAGACAGTTCAGTAAACAAACATATGGTAATTAATGTATTAAAACTGTAAGTCAAAATATAAACATATATTTGATATATATATAAATAAATATATATATTTTTATGTCTGTTAGCCATATGCTTATTTTTTTATATCCTGCATATATCTGTATCTCATGAAATGCACCAAAAAAAGCCCAAAAAAACATATGACTCTTATAGTGCTACTGCCAGAAATAGAGAGTAAGCACATTTTACCCCTTTCCTCCTGCCACAGTTAGGTACTACAAYATTTGTATAGAGCTTAATAGTCTTTATATTTTAGAGTTTCAGAAATGAGTGAGCTGTTAGACATCTACTTCTTAGGTAATCTTTAACTAGATAATWTCTTTTCAGACTGAACAAATGTTTCTCATTTAGTATGAATAAAGGCTAATTCCTGCATCCAGTTGAAACAAATGTTATCTTTCATGTAGATTTTAGGGGTTTGCCAACCCACAGCCCAACCATATCTCTGAAAATCCTCCCACTGACTTAAGGTTTGTCCAAAGCCCCTCTTTTAAGTAGGAACCACAGAGGGGAAAAGAACTGCATATGCAATGGAAGATAAAGATGAAAAAGATAAGAATAAGTTTGTAAGGGAAAAAAAAAAAAAGCTTTAAATTCACTGAAGGCTGCTCTACCATACTGCCTTTGTCTTTACTTTTTCGGTACTTGTCATTCCTTCCTTTAAAGCACTAGAGAGAAACCAGAAGTACAGACAAATCCATTAGTAATTTGAGCATTGTTACACCYGTATGATGATCTGTGAAACCACTGGCTCATCTAGGATTGTCCACCTAACAGTAGCCCACAAAGTTAAATGCATGAGGAATGTAACAAGAAAGCAGAGATTTGCTCTTGCTGGTTATGCATGGTGGGAAGACATGGGGTTATAAGTGGAAATGAGAGGTTCAGAACTGATACAAAGAARAACAACTTCACCATAAGGATGCTCCAGCACTCATCAGGTTGCCCGCAGACATTATGCTCTCCCTGTCTTTTGTGTAAACCCCTTAGTCTGATCTCAGGTTTGATCCTAGCTAGAGATGTTCTGAGAATCTTTTCAGCCAGAATTATCCTAAGATGTATAAAATCAGAGAGGGCTAATAACACCCCTTGTTATTGCCCAGGATGGCACTGGCTTTCTTTTCTGCCAGGACTCARYGCTCATGCTCAGTTKGGTGTTTGAATTCCCAGGACTTTTYCAGCAGAGTTAGTCCCCAGCCAGGCCCCATCACAGTGGTTCTTTTCTTCCCTAGTGCAKGGCTTTGCATTTATTCTTGTCAAATTTCATAAGGTTCCTGTCAGAGCTTTTGTCCAGCATGTCTAGGTCCCTTGGGATGGCAGTCCTACCTTTGGAAGGGGCTAATTAGTTCTCTCACTCCAGACTTCAAGAACGAGTGCTGTGCCCTCCAGGTCACTGATAAAAAGGTAAGGACAGATGCTTTATCCTTAAAGATGTAAAGATATATTCCTGGGTAATAACACTTGTTATTGGCATTCAGATAAAGTACAGCCCATTAGCCATTCCCCTCTTAGCCCAACCATCCAACCAGTTTCCCACGTTTCTAATTTGAACCAATCCAGTTTGTTTTGTCCCAGCTTGGGCAGGACAATGTGGTAGTAAGCATGGAAAGTCTTGCAAAAGCCAAGATGAGTGCCATCCTTTTCTTCTCTCATGCATATATTCAGTCAGTTCATCACAGAGGACAGTCAGATTGATCAGGCTAGATTTCYCCTCAGTAAATTCATGGAGATTGTTCCCACACATCCTGCTGTCCTTCATATGACTCAAAATGTATTCCAAGAGGAGCCAGCCTAGGATTCTCCCAGGGGCAGAAGCAAGACTGACTGATCTGTAGCACTTGGATAATCAAGCAAATAGTCTTGTAAGCCAGTGTTAATTCAACAGCTGTGAATTTAAATGCTTTCAGTCTTAAATCTTAATTGCAGCAATGAAAGAATAGTTAAAAATTTGGTTAGAGTATCTGGTATACTGGATAATACTTAATTCTATTAATTCCACTTAATTCTATTTTCTCCACAAAACTCTTTGCATAGTGTGAAAATGTTCTAAGTTAGATGAATCAAGTTTTGAGAAGATAAATTTTTTCTTTATCAAATTTGGTGAACTACATTTGATTCTTATAACCATATATTTTGAAATAGATTTTCTTTATAWGTAGCTTGCTGTAACCTCAGCTGATTTSAMATAGAGTCAGACTGYTTTTCAGYAGTTTGTATCTGTGACGTTGTACTGACATGYCACCACTGAAGTCAGATTTGTAAGCCTGAACCCTGTTTCTTTCAAAACTATTAATATAYTGTAACTGCAGATGACTGATATTGTTGCTATATAGTGAAAGAAAATAAAACATATGGGAAACTGAGAATTATTTTTGCCGTTGGGATTCTTGAGCTTCATGCTTTATTCTTTCATGAATCATTTAAAAATATAGGGCCCCGAGTTCATCATCGTTTTATTAAATGAGCAACCTAAAGTCATGCTTAGCAACAAAATACATTTAAATATCCAAACACAGATCTAAGTATATAGTATAATAAATTTAATATTTAAAATTCTGGCTGTGGCTTCTAGACATCTGTTATTTTCTTTGCTGTGAGGGAGTAAGCTGTTAAGAGACAAACTTTRTGCATATTTTAATCTGGTAGGAGCTTGATTAAAGGAGGGGAGGACAGGAGCATACACAGTTTGGGCAGCATCCTGCTTCTGGAACAGGATGATGGAGCTTTGTATTGAAACCAGAACAAAGATCTTACGCGAATGTGCTGTGCCCGAAYGCTGCCATTGAGCTCAGTGCTGAGGAAGCTCTTAGCCATAACCCATAATCCAGCTATCCCCATCCTCTACCTATTCTCATAATGGCACATAATATAGCAATGTTTCTAAAATTAGGCATGTGGATAGCAATATCTTCAGTATTTTCCAGTGGAAAAAAAGAATCTTAAAGTTTGACATCTTTTACATTGATTTTTCACAGCTCAGCTGCGCTGAGTTGGCTTTTGCCTGTGTGAGGGTTGCTGCTTTCCTAAGGCAAACAAAATGTTAAATGAAAGGGGTTAAGTTTTCGTCCTATGTCACAAGACCTCCAAATTTCTCTTTGGAGTTTTAAAGCTACAAATGTCAATGGATTTGCCATTCCAAACTGTAAATGAACTTGTGGGACCTTTTCCATTTCAACAGGAACGGAAGTTGGCCCCAGTTCTAATATGCAGCAGRAGAGAATGGTAACGGCCTAAGTTAAGTGAATATATGGAAGTTATGCACAACATTAAAAAAAAAAGAAAAGTATTTGTAATTGTGGATATATATTTTTGGTAGCAATTTTCATGTTTTATATGACCTTGTGTAACTGAAAGTGCTTGAAAGCAATTTTTAAGGCAATATGATGATTCAAAACCAGCTYCCTCTCTCCATACCACAAGATCAAACATTTTATTGCGAGGCCTATAAAAATTTGGTGTTGTACTGGAATGATTTACCACAATTAACTGACTGATCATGGTAGTTCAGTGTTTTGATCCATATTTAATAACTTGAGGCTCAAATATAGAGGGACTGAATTCCTTCCTTGGGAGAAAAAGAATCTCTTGAAAACAGTGTTTTAAAGGGAAAGTGATACATTAGACACAGGGAACTAAAGGCAAGTACTCGCATGTGAAGCTGGTGTTTGGAAATATATATATATATAAGGTTGACTGCTGGTTGTGAATTTAAAGGCTAATATGTATGATGCTACAGCTCTGAGACCATATTTTCCCAAAGTTACAGAAAAGTTGTTGTTTCTTTTGTTTTTGTGTGACTATGAAGAGAATTAAATGGATTGTTTTCAGTGGATTGTGAGTTTACTAATGACCATCAAAACTATATCAAACTGAAATTTTAGTTATGAGTATATGGTATGAATATGTACTTATTGCATTATATAACATGAAGTTGTATTTTACTTTTGCACTGGAAGCTCATCTAAATATTCAAACTTTTGTTAAACAAAAAGTTGGAGTGTCAATGAGTTTTGGAAATGCCCTAATTCAGAACACCTAAATGTGTTTTATGGCTTTGTGGAGAAGCTAATTTATAGAAAGCAGATACCATTTATGCTGAGGAAATCACGATCAGTRCACTAGGTGAATTAAGGAATTCCCATTCCCCTTTAAGAAACCTAAAATCTCTATAAACAAAATCAGGCTGGGAAAGGTTTTGCATGGTTCCTAAAATAAAGAGGATTCCAAGAATTTTTAGCATCTGAGTCTTATGAAAATTGAGCCCTTTAAATGCAGATTTTAGAAAGGAAGAATGGATAAAAATACAAAAGAAACAAAAAGCTTGTATTTCTTTTGTATTTTCAAACTTCTATGGATTTATTACATAAAATTATTAGCAGTGTTCTAAATCTCATCTACATTGCCTAAAACATTCTTCAAAGCCAAAGTCTTTTAGAGCCATATATCAACAAAGTGAATATAAATAGAAATTAATGTCATAATTAAACAAAAAATAAGGTTCCCAGCTGAAGTTCTGAGGCTTATCTGACTACTCAAGACTTGGTGAAGATGGCAGTTTGACAATGTTGGTAGTGCTTAGAATCTCTCATTAAACAGACTGGGAACCTGCCAATGAAACTTTGATCAGCTCCCTACTTCTGTGTCTCGCTAAATGGTAGGCACTGCAACAAAAGCATTCATTTCCATGCCACTGCTACTCTCGTCTCTCTTTTTTTTTTTCTCTTTCCGAGTAAATCTGTAGATTCTTACAGGCCCTAGCTGGGCTGTTGCTGTCCTCAGACAGCTTCCGAAACAGGTGCCGGCGGAGAGCGGGGGCCCAGGGCAGCGTTCCGCGGAGCGAGGTTCGCCAAGGTCCCTCGGGCGGATGGAGGCTGGCGAGCAGGGCACAGCGGACAGCTGCTGAAGCGGCTCCCGGGAGCCCAGCCGGGCATTGGGCCGGCCTTGCCGGGGGACACAGGCTGCCGAGGACCGGACGGTGCCGCGGCAGGGAGGGCGCAGCCTCTCCCGGCGCCTGGAGCGGCGGACTCCGGGGGCGCAGTGCCCGCGCACCTGCGTGGGAGCCGCTCCGCGGCCGCCCCTTCTCCCGCGCCCCGCGGCAGCCCCGGCCGGGCAGGTGCGAGCGGAGCCGCCGTGCAGGTGCCGGGGCGGGCCGTGATCGGCCCCTCCGTGCCCCCGCGGCTGCGCGGGTGCGGCCGCTGCCACAGCCCCGCTGCCTCGCAGCGAGCGGGAGGGAGGGCGATCGCAACCCCGGGCGGTCGCCGCTGGCTGGGAGACCCTGTAAACTTTGGGTAAGTGTTGCGCGGGCTTAGCGCCTCTCGGCTCCGGGGAGCGGGTGGAGAAGGGGAAGCGGAGCTTTGCGGAGCGGTGCGCGGGTCTTGCCGCACCGCCGGCTCGGCGCGGAGCGGTGCGGAGTGGGCGGGCGGCGCCCGGGGGATGCGGGCACTGGCCAACAGGTACCGCAGCTGCGCGGGGGCGGGAGGGGCTGTGCAGGGGTGTGTGTGTGTGTGTGTGCGAGAGTGAGAGTGTGTATGTGTGTGTGTGCGTGTGTGTCGCTTCTCCCCTCCCCCCTGCCGCCCGGCCGGGAAGGGGGTGGGAGATGTGCTGGTGCACCGCCGCTTAAAACCGCGCCGCCCGGAGGCGCCTGCCCGTTCCCGAGAGGAGGGCGGCTGYCGGATCCGCGCTGTGCCGCGGAGGGCGGCGAGAAGCGGGGCGGAGGGCGGCGTGACCCCGCGGGGCCGGGCCGGGCGCGCTGGGCTGCGGCAGCGGCGGCGGGGCGGGGCGGGGGGCTGGCGGCGGTGTCGCCGCCGTCGCTGGCGGTGGCCCGGCTGGATGGCCGGTCCCGCGGCTGCCGGGCTCCCTCGCATCCCAGGGCCGAGCGTTCCCTCCGCCCGCATCGCACTGCAGTAAGTTCGCGAGTCGCTGGGCGGCCGAAGTGGTCGGAGGCGCGGAACTGGGGGGGCCGTGATGCACGGCTCTGTGTCTGGGCGTAGCGGAGGGGCGAAGCTGAAAGTTGTAGCTAACCGTGCAGTGTTGAATTTGTCACGACGCATCTCTTTGGTTTCTAGTTACTGCCAATTTGCCTCGTCGACCTATATCACTTTGCTCGACCCCAGTCAATGTCCTGATGCTGCCCCTGATAGCCGGGTTCAGAACGGTGAAGTGCTGAGACATCCAGTGTAGATGGGAATACAGCGTGGGCAGGAAACAAAAGATGCAGCTGCAAACTTAGGTTTTAAAGGCTGGTCTTCTTAAACTTTACGGGTTGATGTTACTAGCTCATTCTTGTGTTTTGGGTTGGCTTTGTTTTGAGGATTTTTGTTTGTTTGTCTTTGTTTTGGTTGGTTGTTTTGTTTTTTTTTTGTGGCCCAGCGTTGTTCCGATTCTTTTTTAAGAACAGTTTTGTCGGAAGTGAATGTAATTACATTTTTCATTGTGAGTGTCCTGTTTTGGAGATGGATTAAAGGTTTTCCCATCAGATTACTATATCATAAGTATTATTTTTCTGTAGGTAAACAAGCAGATTGTAGRGTCTTCTGTTCTTCATTGTTTTGCTACAGATTTAGGGAGAACTTTATTACTTTTCTAAGGCAGTTTCATCTGGTTGATGTAAGTTTAGAAAAAAATGGAAAACTGTTAAAATACGATCATAAAATAAAAAGGGCAATGCAACAGGATGGGGAGAACCATTAATTGTAGGAGGAGAAGTAGTCTTTTAAGTTTTTATAAAAGCTAYTCGACATTTCCTATTCCCATTTAGGTTAAATGACCTAAAGTAGCCAGGTAATAGTTTTTCTTTGCACTTGAATGGTATGATGCACATAGTCATATGTGCAGACAGTCATTATGCATCCGGAAAAAAAAAATCCATACCAAGAACCTAATATGCATTCCCAAATGACTGGACTTCATGCTATGCTTTATGGATAAAAGGACAGGAAATAAGTCCCTTGWTTCTCCCCAAAGTGGCAATCCACTGTAGCTCAGAGCCTGAAATGTCTCTGGTACAGAAGGAAAACAAGCGTCAAGAAACATGGGGCATCACAAAGCAGCASTTCCCTCCAGGGGCTTCTCTTGTCTCTCGTTCATTTGTCAAGGTAGAAGGACTCGGTTGTTTACCATGGCAGAGAAGGCCTGGAAAAATTAATCAACAATCTGAAATGTTTGTGTAGTGATATGCTTTATGCTGTGGATTTGAAATAATTAGGTTCAGTTTTGTTAATCTAATTTAAGGACGCCCAGACATCAGAAGTTGATGTTTTTCACCAAGTTTAGGAAAAAATCCCCTTTCTTACTTTTTTTTTTTTTTTTTTTTAAGGAAGAAGAAATATATATGAATTGTTATATACCATCTGACATAATCTTTGCTAAACACCTATAGGTGTCTTGAACAGTGTTCAGTGGCAATGCATGAATAAACAGATTTTTTAAAGAGCTCATGCAGTATGGGAATAATAAAGTTAATTGTTTTCAAGAGCACTAGATATCAGGGTTTTTTTTTAGTTTTAAGGAGGTTCTGCACTGTTTCTGCTCTGGAACTGTCATTCAGGTGGTGCTATATGATCGGTCTAGGTACCTCTTGCCTATGGAATGAGATCACTGAAAGAGGAATGAAGAAAATAAGAGTTGTAGGAAACCTGTTAGAGCAGCATTTTGACAAAGCAGAGTGTAAATAGCACATTTGGGAGTAAAGGTCATAATAGGTTAATACTGGGTAACTTCAGTCAGCTGGCTGGGTAGCTTGACTGGGTTTCTTTTGCTTTGTGTGTGCATGTCAGCAGCAATGAGGTCTTATGAATGGCACGTACAGAATGAAAGATAATAGCTTAAAGTCATGCTTTGTATTTAATGTAATGAAACCTAACAGCATATAGCATAGAATCATGGAATATCTCCAGTTTTAASTGACCCATCAGGATCATTGAGTCCAACTCCCTGTTCCTCACAGAACTACCTAAAACTAAACTGTGTGCCTGAGAGCATCATCCAGATGCTCCCTGAGTATAGATAATATATGATTCATTTGTTTTGAGTTTTTATGACCTTTATTAGATTGTTGATAAATGAAGCCTTCTGTTACAATTTTAACTAGTCTTTTGTTTATTTCTCATGTTTCCTTGGTTAAAGTTAACTTTGTTGCAAAGAGCACTTTACATGACATCTATATTCACAGTGTATCTTTTCATCCTGTGTCCTGGTGATAGTTGTGGATCCTTGTGAAAAGTGGATGTTGAAACGTTTCCACCTGTTTCTAGAATTATGAGAGAGTGGTGACGATTAGATGGGAGTGRGTTATACAAAAAATTGGTGCTGTTTTGTGGTTTGGTGTGCTGGATCAAGAAAATTTCAGCCGGACTTTCACCTGTGGAAAGGAGAAGGTACCTGTGAAAGACATTTATGTTTAGTTTAAAGTTATGATAAAGTTCTCCCAGTCAAATCTAGGAGACATTAATAGAGTGCAGTAGTGTGGAAGAGCAGGATACTGGCCTCCTGAAACCTCTGTACAGCTTGTTGCTATCAAGTAAAGTTTGCAACCTGCCTCGGGAATTCCCAACTGAGTTTTGCATTATTGTCTAAAGTGAAAGAGAAATCAAAAATAGGGACTACACCTTGCTCTGGATGTAGTTCCCAAATTTTTTTATACTTGTGCAGGATAGGTTCTAAGTCTTATTCTGATGGAATTGTAGCATTTCACAGCCAGTTCTAATCGATAGAAGCTAGCATAAAAGGTTAAAAAAAGTCTTTTTGGTGACAAGAATTCCCCATAAAGGATCTCTTGACCTTTAGTTGTAAGTTTCTTCAGTCCCGTGGAACTTACAAAATAATTAGTAACAGTAATTAGACTTTAACTAAGTCTACTTAAAGTAGATTTTAGGCAATTAGTTGTCTATAATTTCAGTTTTTCATAACAGTACTTTGTGAAWAATTTTCTCTTTGGGAACTACTTTTATAGCTAAACCAGCAAATTCACAGTATTGGAAAGCTGAAGAAGTGACGTGCTGTGTCTCACTGAGAAGAGTTTGATGTTTGTAGTTATTTTTAATACCTTGCCTAAAAGAGTGAAAAAAAATTATAAATTCTGGGCTTTGACACTGATATCTTGATTTTGTCAACCTGACCTAGTTTTCAGTATACTAATAATGCTCTYACTATGGATAGAAATTATCTGATGCAGGTATTTAGGCTAATTTAGGAAGCTGAGAAGTAAATATTTATTTGTTTAGTTGGAAATGAGATGAGTAACTGTCCCCAAACACCCTGTAAAGCAGCTTTATGCAATGTAGAACACATTTTCTTTTTTAATTGTTTCTGAAGAAAATAGAAGACTTCTCTGAATCATGTTTKTAGCAGTTTAGCCCTGCAGGGATATAGTTAGTTTGGCGCAAATTTAAAAGCTTAACAAATGTAAGTATTTGGAGACTGTTTCATTATTTCTTGTCCTACGCCTTAATACAAGTTTGGAATGTAAGTGTACAACTCTGACACTATTGTTTTGCCCGAAATGGTTTTTTAAAAAGTAAATAAAACAAATACAAGCAAAGTTGTAGACATGGTTTGTCAGTTCMGTGTTACTAATTAGCTTTCTAATTCTGGGGACCGATTAGCTTWGTATTTTTAGGTCTTTGTTGTTTACCATACTAAACCATGAATGAACCATAAAATGACCCCTAGATAAACCTTTCTTCTCTGTTAAGGATTTTAGGAGTCACTTTTTTATGCTGGCAGAAATATTTAGTTAATACAAATACCATTAATTAATTAATTATCTTTAGTTTGATTTTTCGGCCACATTTTGGTTACTTGGTTTGAAATTGTTGTGGTGTTTTTTTCCTTAGACATTCAATGAGATGTCTTGTGCTCAGCAGTTGTAATTAAAAGCTSATTCTCCAGTCCATGGTGTGGTAACAATCTCAACAGAGATGTGATGAAAATTTTTACAAAAGTTTGCGTTGGTGCATCCAAATCTGTGAGCCTTCTGAGGTGAYATGGTGCTTTGCTTGCCTTTTGGGTTGCCCTGTGGATGTCATGAAGGATTTCAGTATATTGGGAGTTCAGTCRCAGAATGAGAACTCAGTTTATAGAAGTGTCATTCTTTTCTCCTTTGTCTTTTAAAGCATATTGTGTGAAGTAAAATATACTAGTCAAATTTATTCTCTTTGGTCTGAATTTGTCCCCAGGTGGACACTTCTGTTTATACACTGGTTTGAGTTTGCAAATTACCTGAAATCAATCCCAAACACTCTTGAAGTATATGTGGCTTTTTCATGCAGTCACATGTTTGTTCTTGGTCTTAGGGAACTGATAAGCTAAATTTAAGTGAAATAGAGGAATGGCAAATAGTAAGGCAGCTGTATGTAAGGCAGCTCAGATGGTGTGCMATCAGCAAGTTTTGCTGTCTTTTCTGAAAGGAAAAGTAACATTTTCTTATAAATGTAGTCTGTAGAGATTATGGCCTAGACACAAGAACATGAACCGCTGCATCCCAAGACTCAAAGGTCTGCTGCTGGTTTTGCCTTTTTAATTGTGAATTTCCTCCTGTTTCCTGCATGAATTTATGAATTAATCGAGTTAATATTATGCCAGAAATAGGTTTTAAGAAGGGAAGAAGGAAATAAGAGAATAGAGAAAAGAAAAAGATAACATTTATAGCCAAAAAATTGATAATGAAATAGATGAAAACTGAAAAGTATGTCATTACAGGCAGGAATGAATTAAGCAAGCAAAAAGAAACAGACTATAATGCTTACCTGTAGTTGTGTTTTTGTTGTTTTTTTTTTTCAAGATTAGTCATCAATGAAAACCTTTTCCAAAATTTAAGAGAACCTAAGGTAATGAATTCTGTGAAAAGATTTTAGGTTTAGAAATGYAAAACTTGAATTAATCCCTGTTATGTAACCAGAACGTTGCTTCTGTACACCCCTAGAATATTTTGCTCAATATCTTTACTTTGTCTATTTCTTTAGATTTTGTCAATTAGGTCATCATTTAGAAATAAAGTTTTTAAAATGTTAAAAATACGCATTAATAGGTCTATTCTGTCTTCTATTCAGTATCTAAATACCATCTGGTTACCTTCTGTCTCTCCTATTATTACTRATGGAAAGTCAAAAGCACCTGCTGGGGGAAATTTTAATTTTAAGTTGAGCATCCTTTATAGGTCAGCTGAAGCACATTCTGGATGTATCCAGGTCTCTCGATTCATTACAAAGGGTGCCTGGCTGGCGTGACTCTTTCACATTTTAAAATCTAATTTTAAGACATCCGTCTTTGTGTGAGATAAATTTTACCCTTGGGTATTTTCTTAACTAGGAATGTAAGGAAGAATTGAACTCCTAAGAATATATCAAATCTTCTTCATGCTTTACTGAATATAAACACAAAGTAAAATAGCCTTCAAGCAGTAGTTTATTAGAATGGGTTACGCACCAGAAGTTAAATATCAAAGGACCTATTTTTAAACATATCTAAATAAACAAGTAGTCTGGAGGATTTCTATTTTTCTTCATGTCCCAAAAACATGAATATKCTATGTTTTTATCAAAAAAGCCTCTATCTTAATTCATTATTGATATAAAATATTCCAGTAATGCTTTTTAATGGAAAATAAATTTGCAGGCTTTTCTAAAAATTCTGGATTTACTTTGAAACTATGAAGTCTTACTAAGGCATTTAGGTTTACTTTGTTCTACATGTCATAAACAATGAAAAACTATTGCATCTGTGATAAGGTTTRTCTTCATATGCTGTTGTAGATTTAAAATTGTCTAGTACTGCACTTCTGCTCAGGAAGTACAGTGGGTCATTTTGCCTGGTTTTACTTTAAAAGCACTAAGGAAGATGTTTGTGTTTAAACAGCCTGACAACTTCTATATCAAAGAACTGAAACCTCATAAATGATATGATCTCTTATATAATAGAGATATAAAACTTTGTACTACCCTTTGTTAGGCTTAGTGCTGTTGACACAACTTATTTCATAAAAGTAGAATGGCTGAAGCACTCTTGGGGAAACTCCCAGCTTTGAATATTAGGTGTTTTAAAAGCAGTATAGTACTCTGGTAAGAATATTCTTTTACTTGCTCTTTAAATTTAAAATGTCAAGTGGCTATTTTGTGTTCCTCACACTGTAAAATACCATGCTCTGTTATGAAATGCCTTGCTTTTGTAAATTCAAAATAGTTACTTGTAGAAAGGCTTTATATTCTGTCACAGACTATTTTCTATAAATATCTCCCTAGAAATGACAGAACCAGTTTATATGAATGTTCAATATATTTTTCTGCTCTGCATTGCGCAGTACACCTGGCTGGTGTTTTTTATGTGTCTCTGTTGGTGCTGAGAAAAAGAGTCTTGATGAATGATCCAGTACTCTTATGTAGTTGCCTTATATCTACTTATCCAGTGAACAAGAAGTTMAAGTCTCTGTTAAGAATTTCTGTGTGTTCTTACTCAGATCTGATGAGCTGAGGAGGTCAGGRTAGGTTGYGTGTCATTGACAGAAGAATTTGTAGAATCTTACAAACACACTTTTCCAGCTAACTGGAACATACTCAATCATCRTTTCAGTGTAGTTTAACAAGCAGGTAACTGTAGAGGAAACTAATAAGAATGTGTGGGCTGCAGAAAGGACCTTATACTTTTAAGATCACTCCTTCAGGGTTTAAGCCATATTCCCTCTGACCTTATCTGACTTCAAGGCACATGCCTGGTAACTCTGGTCACACTGAAGCTTTTTCATTTTGGATCTTGCATTAGCAATTCTCAAAATGCTGTCCAGCTAGAGCAAGAGATGACCCTTTCAGTATCCTAATTTGATGATGTATTGAGACAGGGAGTTCTGCATGATTAGTCCAGGACACTAACTAAAAGGATAACGGCTCATATGGGGGTGGAATAATGCTTTAATCATCTAGAAACCTTGAAAGCTTCTGTAATTCATCCATAATTCATCTACCAACCTAAAGAAAAATTAAATAAAAGCATTATTTTCAAAATCCAAAATAAACTACCATGGAACATGGATTTTTAATGACAGCAATTGTAAGACTGAGACATTCTTGATTTGTTTATTTGTCCTAAAATCAGAACAAAATCTATGTATCCTGACAAGTTACAACTCCTTGGATCTGCTTTTTGGTCAAGCACTCATTTGTCTTGCATTATTGACATTCTTGGCCCGTTTTCACTGGAGAGCATCACAAGCAGGAAAGGTTTTCCAATTCTTGTACATATTTCTTGTCATGTTCTGCAGTTTTCATTCAGATTCAAATGCTTCATCCCTTCCCCGTGTAGAGTTCTTTAATTTATTCAGGAAAAGTTTCATTACTCCTCCCCTTGTCTTGTTTACTGCTCTCATTCTTTGGAAATGCAAATATGTATTTGGCAGAGCAGGTGCCATCTCTTTTAAGCTGAGAGCAAATTATTAACCCATGATGGCATAAAATGCTGTTCCTCTCCAGGGAAGTGGATGCAAGTATCCCAATATGAGATCTTGTTGCTGAGCCTTGTGTTTTCATATCAACATGTATATTGGTAACTGTGCTTCAAAATGATATGGGAATATGAACACACATGTAGGTCATTATGGCATGTTAATATCAAATTTGATTTTCATCCAATTCTGTGTTTAAGGGACATGTTGGCAGCTGTAAAGGTGAATTGCTTCTGTATGTCTACTTTCTTATATAACCTGAATGTCTCAAACACTTTAAACCAGTGTCTTCTACAGCCATTTAAGTGTTTTAGGAATATGCAAGAAATGGTGTGGCTGCTTAAAGGAAAGTTCCCTGTGCAAAGCACTAAGTTTGGAGAGATTTTAAACTGTTAAAAAATCAAGCACCTGAAGGCAGAGCAGCTGTGGTAATGATTTCTAACCTGTGGGTGTTGAAGAAGAGAAGATAATACTTAGTCTTACCTTGTCTTCAACAATGTTGTCATTGATTCTTCAGATTTAACACAAACTGCACTTAAGATTTCTTTTTTAAGACAGCGTAATAGAATTGAAGAAGGGAAGGAAAGGAAAGGCATAACCTTTCTGTCTTAATAGTTTAAAAGCCTCATAATACTACGAAATACCTAAAAATGGTTGTAAATAATGACAATATGTAAGGTCTTCATCATGTTAAGTTTATCATGGAGAAGAATCTTGTATTGTGGATGGATTCTTTGGAAGATTTGGTAATGCAGATTACATTCCTTCATATATTTGCAGTTGGATTCTGTAAGTGGCAGCAATTCACAATTACAGCTAAAAGGGAAGTTTCCATTCATTATCTAGATAATTTTTTAAACTATATATTGCCAGTGAAATATTCTGTTTGTATGCCACTTCTGTTTGTGGGAAGTATATCTTGTATATGTAGCAAATGAACACCCACATTACACAGTCTGGTAAACATGGCAGCATTTACTTTCTTTTTCTTTTCCAGAGAAAAAGAATTACTGTTAAGCAGTTTGTCTGGAGTTTTTGTTTGTTTGTTTTGTTGTGGTGTTTTTTTTTGTTTGGTTTTTTTTTTTTTTTTTTTTTTTTTTTTTTTTTTTTTNTTTTTGTTTTTTTTTTCTGGGGGAATCCTTTTCTGCCCATTGTCCTCAAAGTTCATTGTGGCTTATTTATATCCTTATAAAGGCACTATTTGTGGGGCAGGTGAATGGGATCATTCTTCATCCTTCTTAAAAGCATAAGGATAGTTTTACTGGTTGAAAGTCTGTCTGAACTGGCATGATGTCTTCTAACAGTGATTTTCAAGGAAAGAATACAGGAATATGCTGAGCCTTTCCAGAGTGTTCCTCCAGGTTCCAAGACTCTGTACACATTTATTATTTTACAGCTATCTTGAGATAGGACTGTTTCATTTTTAAGCTGGAAGAATTCTAGTGTACTCTTATTATGTTCCATTTTTTTTTTTGTCTTTTTCTACTGTAATCAATTTGAAAATCCAAAAAGCTCTGCATGTTATTCAGGGTGCAAGTATACTGGGGATCTTTACTATGAAATAAATTGGTTTTTTTCTGAATGTTTTTATTTTTGAATGCTGTCGAACGCTGATCTGATGTTTTCTCACTATAATGCCAAATTTTTATTTTATTTCTGAGTGAGAACTCATCATTGATGAGCTCACTGGTCATTAATTTAAGTGTATTGCTAGAATTTTATTTTTTTATGTGCATTGCTTTATCAATGCTGAGGTGTATGTATCTATTCCAGTGGGAAGTGGAGGACAGCATTAGCAAGCAAGAGAAAGGGCAATTGGGCTTTTAGGGGATTTAGTACCTATATCATGCCTAAATTCTGTTTCAATTCTCTAAATCTTTACCTGTCCCTATTCTTAAAAACATTATGGTATCTGCATTAAGTATTTCATTGGTATGGAAATAATAACAACTATAATAATAACTTGTTAATCCACTGGAAAAGAGTTGTGGTTTTTTGTGACTAATACATAGCAAATTAATGAAATAATTCAAATTATTTAAAAGATACCCTATGCAACAATCTGATGTGCCGCACCTCTTGCATGAATTTACTCATTTAAAGAATTATTAAAAATAAAAATATTTTCAAATATTTTTGAAATGTTTGCATTTTTTTTTCTTTTCTGTGTTTGCCAATCTTCTAATCTGAGTCTAATACAAAATATTCTGCTGCATAATACAGAAATACTTGGACTTTGTTAATTTACAATGTGGGTGTGTATATATGAGTATGCATACCTTCTGTACAAATGTCTATTGACTACATGTTGAATATGCCAGCAAATATTCATTGCAGTTGTGAACATGATTAAATTTATAGCTGTCAGAATCCGTCTATCAGTTTAGTTACTTACAGGAATTGCTTTTTTGAAGTGGTAGTAAGAGAAGCAGTTCCTCACCAAGTGGCTAACCCTGGCTGGGATCACATTAGATCTGAATGAAGTCCAGTATTCGGTTCCATTTGTCCGGTGACAAATATTTTTATCTAGACCATATGTCCAACAGAAGCGAACTCTGTAACTGCTGCTATATGTGTGCATGCCTTACTACTAAATAATTTGCTTTATATTGTAATATTTTATTATTGTTAAAAAAAGTCAACATTACCATGGTTATCCTCTTTTCATATAACAATGGGGACATGGAGCTGGAGTTGATCACCTGGACCATTGTGCTTAGACATTTATAGCTTCAGGAAACACATCATTAGATGCCTCATGCAGATTTGGGTTCAGTGAGCACCAAATTTGCAAACCCTTACCAGAAGCCACAGGATGTCTCCATGCAATCTGAAACATAACTTAAGATTTATAATGCAAGACTAAGTCATTAAAACAATAATGTTACAAGAAGAGAGGACTAAATACTCAGATAATTTTAGTTTAGAAGAAAATGTAATATTATGTCTGTCTGTTTTCTGTGGTCATCTGTGAAGCTTTTCAAGCAAAGCAGTTACTGTCATAGTTTTTTAATTGAAATATTGAAGAAGGTGTGAACAACATTACATCTTAATTTGTAAGTGTAGCTATTCACACTGGGACTCTATTTCCAAGGATTGTACTTCTGTGAATCTGGTGATCACACTTAATTGAAAGCAATATGTTTCCCATAAATTATTCTAGTCGTCATTATTTATAATGCTTGTAAATAATAATGCTTGTAAGTAATAAAGTATATAGCTTGGAATTACATCATTTTTAATCCTTTTAGTAGAAGTTACAGTTCTATGACATGTTATATGAATCTAAGAAATATTGTCTGGTATTTCATAGTCTGAAGTAAGGAGATAGACCAGTGCCCCCTGTTAGGTGTACAGCAAAAGGATTTGCATTATAAAGAAATCCAAGGAATTTTAGCTCAGGAAGAAATGTCTATAGGAAAAACTGTTGAAATGTTCAGGGCTAGTAAAATTATTGAATACTGAATGCTATCAAATGATAGCCGTGGATCTGGACTTGAGAAGGTGAATATGGTAAATCATAAAGGCAATGGTAAATGAAGAAGGCTGATGCTGTCAGACTCCTGTTATAACTCCTTTTATAGTTTATTTATTCTAAATATACTGAGATAGGAACAATGTTTCTTAAACTTTGAAGTTTTGATGAAAAAGTGATGTATAATTTAAAATCCATGCATCATAATTCTTACTGTTGAGGTGTGACCTTTGTTGCTGTGTTATTTTCTGTGGATTTTCTCCAAGCTGTATTTTTGTTATGGCCCTCATAGCAGATGCATGGGAAGCATATCCAGTTAGCTTCTGACCTGCTCATACATTGAGGGAGTTACATTAAACCATGATGAATTCCTGCCTCTGGAGCTTGATCTTTGTTCTTATTTTTCTGTTTGTCTTGACCTTGCTGTATTGTAACTGTTTACAATTCTGTTTTCAAGAAATATGGAAAATATATACATTAATTCTTAGAGAATTAAAATTTTAGTCATCAGTCTCCAGATAGAGCCCACTGTTCCAGATCACTGTTGTTTCTGTACACTGCTCTACATTGCTAATTAGATGTGATAGATTTTTTTCTATTGTATAGATGCTATGATGGTAGGCCTCTTAGAAATATGGAAACATATCAATATAATCTAGATAATCCTTTAGTAACAATTATTTATTTCTTATACTACAAGAAAATACATATTCATAGAATTAGGTATGTAAAATGAAAATGTTAATGTCCGTATATAAGCATTTTCCTATGCCATAGAATCATAGAATCAGTGAAATGTCCATCTGGTGAGCTCAACTCAGAGTTATTTCCCTTATTGCCCACCCTTTTTTATAATGTTTTTTAAGAAACACCTGTTAGATTTCCTCAAACAGACTACCAGAAGAGCAGCTGAGGAAAGAAGTGTCTTTTACATCTTTGTAAGGTTTAACTATGTGTCCCATATTCCATCTTACATCCTCAGACTGCCCCTGCAGCCCTGGTTTTCACACCTCTGCTGCTGCCTCATCCATTTCCATGTCCGTGAGCTGTTCCTGCTTTTCTTTTCCACTGGGTGTTGATAACACACTCCAGGGATTAGGAATTGTCAAGGTGGGACCTGTTTGGGCTCACCTCAAATGGTGATAAGGCATTGCTACTGGTGACTATGGCAGAGGCAACTACAGCACAGAGAAACTGAATTCCTACTCCACAAGTCAGCTATTTTGCAATTTTTTTTTGTTTGTTTTTTTGTTGGTTTTGCTTGGTTGGTTGGTTTTGATGGGTTGGTTTTTCTGGCTTTTGGGGTGTGAGTGTGTGTATGTGTGTACGTGTGTGTTGTCCCAAGACTGGGGAAACTGGTGTGTCTAGGAAAGGAAGAGGAAAAAGAGAAAGCATTACAATATTTTTTTTCCTAAATAATTATTGTCTTGCAGGGTTGTTGAAAGCTTTTTTGCCCTCTTCCTACTCTTTTGAAATGGAGTTTTGGTGAAACTTGAGGATGGTTTCATGTATTTGACTTTATTGTGTCTTTTTTCCCTTCAATTTCTGCAGACACCTGGTTTGGTTAGTACAGAGTTGATCCAGGGGATAGGGAGGTTGCTCGTTTCCTTTCACCAGTGGGCAGTCACTGCCCAGATTGTCTTATGCACAGTCACACTTGATTTGCATTTTCTTTCAGTGTGGATTGGCTGTATTTCCATACCAAAATATTTACTTTTCTACTTGGGRTGATTACAGCAGTTAGTGATATGTGAAGAGTCATTCTGCCTTCTTATTTACTGAGTGCTGTGGCTAAAATTTAGCAGTGTGTAAAAGTGAGCAGCTCCTAGGCAAAGGTGCTTRGGGTGAATGAGTCTTTGCTTTTCAGATGAAGGAATGGACTATTATTTGTATAAACTGCACTCTGAGGATTGCTTCTTTAGACACCCAAAGTGCTACTGCTAAGGATAGTTTGTGAAAGAAGATAACATTGACTGCAATGTTATCTTCTATAGAGGATAGAGCAAAGTGGAAGGAAAAGTTGGTAGAATTGGCAGACACAATCAAATAAAATCTGTCATTTTCTGGG
>NW_026623417.1:628544-696259 GCF_030028575.1 Malurus melanocephalus | reverse complement strand
CCTCCCCTTTTGTGTGTGTATGTGGGAGAGAGATGTTTAGAACCATTTTCTTGATAGGTTAAAACATCAGAGTTAATGGTTCTGTGTTTGAGAGGAACAGTGGAAATACCACTGGTTTTTTTTAGGAAACCTGTTGTCCTGAGTGGAAACCTAGGGATCACATCTTGGAGGAAAACTCCATCTGCTGATGGGTCCTCTTGTGCTTGATGAGTCCTCTTGAATCACAAGAATGCGAGAATGGGAGGTGGAAGATTCAAGAAAGTCACTGAAGGGTGAAAGAAGCCAGGACAGCTCAGAGTCTGCATGCCTGGCAATGTGCTGTGGCCTTGGTATGGGTAAAGCAAGGAATCTTTTGTTTGCGGGCACAAACGTAGCCTTTAGTGAATTCCAGAGCCCAAGAGCAACAAATAAACTGTTGTGGTGAGAGAACAAACCAGTTAGAGAGACGTGAAGTGGTGCTCAGAAGAAAGAAACACACTGGGATCAAGKATAAACTGGAGGCTCTGATGTCTGGAGGTGTCAGGGGCATAAAAGGTTCCTTGKCATGGGAAAGAAAGATGTGTCTTCATGTTGATGTTACATTTACTGTGATTTCATATCAAGTTAAAATTTTTTTATGTTTTGTGTGTCCCTTTTTTTTTTAATTGCTAGTGTTCCAGTTTGGACCTATTTTGACAGGCATATCATCTGCATGACTAAAGCCATTCTAAAAATGAAAAAAGAAATGCTGCCTTACATCATTCATATTCAAACAAACCCAACCAGACCAATCCCAAACCCAGATCACSCGTGTGAAGTGGCACTGCAAAGCCAGTGACATCCTGTGTGTGCTGTGCAGAGGGTGAGAGTTAGATTCAAGATACATCTCGGGTATTTTAGAATTACTATTTATATCCATAAAATTTGACTAACAAATACTAGTAATCTCAGAGCATTGGTTGTGTGCTATGAAAAGATTGGAATCATTAGATAACAGCCATTTAATGAAGCTCATAGAAAATTTTATTCTATTTGTAAGTCAGACATGAGATAATATGAAACTGTACTGATGCAGAAGATTATTATTCTTTTGAAAGGGGTTTCAGATGACTTCACCAGGGAATTTCTGGGCATGCTCCTCTGTGTATCYGTAATAAAGTAACAGCTCTGGTGCAGTGTAAATAAGGATAGTATGCTTCTTTATATAAAGTATTTGTTTATATAATCAGAAATCTGAACTTTATGCACACTTTGATGTTTTACAGAGATCTCATTTTCAAAAGTAACTCCAGAAGGAAGGTCATGGTGTTTTTGCAGCATTAATATTTATAGTTGCACTTTGTGTCAGAGAAATAGTCCTAAAAGAGAATAGACAATAACAAGATATGACAATATTTTTTTCCTTGTGTAGAGTAGGTGAAGTGCATCTAAGGTATTTGGCATGATGAAATTTGTTCACAGTGTTGACCCAGACTAAAAGGAAGGTCCCACTCCCTCCCCCAGCCCATGGGCCTCTGTGTGGCTGTGCTATCTGCTCTSTTTGCAGTGTATCTTCTGCAAGGACTGAGGTGGCACTGGTCAAATGTCAGGATAGGATTAAGCTGTCAGATCCCAAACCTTTTGCTTATGGCCTTCTGGCCTCTCTAGGACTGTGGCTCCTTTCTGCTCACTTTTGCTGATCTGGATGATGCTGTGGGCTGTTCCCAGGCAGCACAGGGTGTTACTGATGGAGATATGAGTGGAAGGGAAGGCAGCCAGCAGGACTGGTCTGGCAAAGCTGGGATACAGCCCTGCATCGTGGGGATCATTACCTGCTCTGCAGACATGGAACTGTTTCCTTTGTGTTACCATCAGTCCATGAACTCTTCTCACCCATTTRGGAATAGATGAATATTAAACTCATAACTTAGCGGTGATGCTACGGCTTTCTAAATTTTTCAGAATATTTTTTCATGAAAAGTATTTAAGCTAGGTAAAAAAAAGTACTTTGGGACATGTTGTTCCATTTATTTTTTAGGACTATTCTCCATAGAAATCACTGGAGAGTTCTTAAAACAGATGGCATGATGTGGGCCATTGTAATGCAATTTTCTTTGGAAAATGCTGTGTCTCAGGGCAAATTTACCACAAATGGAGCAATCGTGATGTCCCATAAAAGAGAAGACATGTGTTTTTGCAACATTTGATAGATCTGAAAAGTATGCATAACTCTGCCAAGCAAGCAAGTCTGCTATTTTCAGTAAAGTATTTTGGGGCTTTTGGAGTATTTTGAAAATGCTAGTACCCTAACTGCCTATTCAGGAAAACCTAGTACAACTGAAATTTTAAACATCAATAAATACAGTATTATGTGAAATTCTGACTACCGAGAAGACATGTTAGCTCTTTCTCCCCTTGAATTTTTTGCAGAAAAAGAACATATATTTTTGTTAATAATGTTTATGAGAACATTTTGTTTAATATGTATAGAATTTAAGGTTATAAATCAAAGAAATACTGCATAGGTACCGAAACAGAAATAATACCGTGTATTCTTTCTGGTTCACAAATAATCAGGGGAAGTATTTATCTCCTCTATTATCTGTACTTATTTTGATTTACTAATTAATTAAGCAACACTATTGTAGGAAATGTGCTTTTATTTGTGATATTTGTTATTAAAAGGGCTAGATAAATTTTTGGAATAATTAAAAGAGGGATGAAACATGCAAAATAACATGAAATGTTACTTATTTCCATCAGAATATTTTTATGTACCTATATAGAAATATGCATGTTCATAATTTCAGCTATGTCATAGTTAGGTTTCTGAAATACTAACAAAGAATAGCAGTWATGTTTTGTAAACTTATCTTGAATAAAAATGAAAATAGAAAACATAAACATATGGTGCACATATATTTACAACAGTATATTTTACAATGAATTTTTTAGTTATGCTAAATCTATGTTTTTAGTTCTTCTAAGATGCCAAAAGAAATAACTTGCTTATTTTAGTTGTGCCAATTTAAGAAATGTAAGCTAAATCAAGTGATGCAGCTTGTGCCTGGGAACCTTGAGAACTRGAAACCGCTAGCAAACATTAGACAKCTATAATAATCTCTTTAATAATCTTTTCTTTTGTGTATCTGAGAGGGCCAGAATCTGAAAAAAAAAGCTAAATGGACTTAGTTCTCCCTCACTTCTGAAAGCAGAGGATTTGGCATTTTGTAGTTTTTTATTCCAAGTAGCAACAGCTTTTCATAATTTCTCTTAACTCTTCTACAGGTACATGCATTTTATTCCCTCACAGGAAAAGACAACACAGCAGTTGAGATTCAAGAGAAGGTGATCTCTATTTGGTTTTGGCATATTGTTCAGAATCTCCATCTTCCTTTATTTGAGGGTGTTTTTACTGTAATAAACAAGTGGACACATTAGGAATGTTTCTGCTCAGGCCCTGGGCACATCCTCCCAGCAGCGTTTACGACAGAGCTTGGCTTGTGCTGGCCCAACTCTGTGGAAAAGGAATGGAGCTGCTRGAATTCAGTGGGAGCCATGACATTTTCTAACCAGGTCCCCAGCATGGGTTTCCATGACTGAAGAAATTTATACACAGTATAAACCTCTAAAAGAGTCCCAGATTTCTGGAATGGTGTTATTATTGTGTATATGTAGTTAAATCTGTAAGTGATAAGGTTTCATCAGCAGTATCTACTTCCTTTGAACTACTTCACTTTTTAATTAATGGTGTATTAACTGAAGCTTGCTGTACATGAGAGACAGGGAATTTTAATTAAAATTATGTGCCTTGGTTAACTAGATATCAGTGATAATTTTTATGATCTACAGCTTCATTGTAAGTAGTTAAATATATTGTTTTAGGCATTTAGACTTAAATTTACCAAGTCCAACTTGATATGATAAACTGAAATAAAGCTGTTAAGAAGTACAACTGTTTTATTGGCTTGCAAAAATTAGCACAGTTTATGTGTTTAAATATATTCAATTACAAGTCTCACTTAGKTTTCTGACTTCCACACATGATTCCTGTGTGATAGCGAGCAAGTTATTTAAGAACAAATGTTTCAGTGTGTCTGGTGACTTTGAAATGAAATAATTAATGCCAGCTGAGATCTAGTCACTTTTTAAAATTCACCACWAGGTCTATATTAATTTTTAGGAATTTCAGTTTTTCACTTCCTTTCTGTAAAATATTTCTTTTTTTTCATATATTCTAGTCCTTAAAGAAAGTCCTTAAAAGAAAACTGGTCTGAATTGTCMTGTCTGTGATACAGTCACGGAATTGTACAGTGGTTTGGGTTGGAAAGGACCTTACAGGCCATGTGGTTTCAAACCCCCACCCCTCACACCAATGGCCCCACACCTTCCACTAGACCAAGTTGCTCAAAGCCTCATCCAWYCTGACCTTGAATGTTTCTGKGGRTGCAGYATCCATCACGTTTCTGGGCAACCTGTTTCAGTGCTTCACCATTTATAAGGAATTTCCTCCTAATATTTAATCTAAACCCACCCTCTGTTAAGGTTCCCCTTGCCCAATCACTATTTGTGTTTTTAAAAAGTCATCTTCTCTGGTTACTGGAAGGCTGCTGCATGGTCTCCCTGGAGCCTTCTCCAGCCAGCAACACCAACTTTCTCTGTCTTCATAGGAGGGGTTCTCGGCCCTCTGATCATCTTTGTGTCCCTTCTCTGGACTCTCTCCTGTGGRTCCATGTCCATGKTTGGGGCCTCAGAGCAGGRTGCAGTGTTCCAGGTGGGGTCTGACCAGAGCAGAGRGGCACAATCCCCTCCCTTGCCCTGCTGCCCACGCTGCTTTGGGTGCAGCCCAGGATACAGYWGGCTTTCTGGGTTGCAGGCAGACATTTTGGGTCATGTCATGCTTCTTGTCCATGAAAACCCCAATGTCCCCTTTATCCCCAGGGTGACTCCCAATCCATTCCCCACCCAGCCTGTATTTGTGCTTSGAGCTGCSCTGACCTAAGTGTGGGACCTTGYACTTGGTCTTGTTGAACTTGGTGAGGTTTGCACAGACTCACCTCATAAGCCTGCCAAACTGCCTCTGGATGGCATTCCTACCCTCCAGTATGTAAATCTTATTTCTGCTTTTATTATACAAGAACATAATTATGTTGTTATYATCACTTCACATTTTTCATCTGTTCCATTGGTCTAGCCAGCTTGTAAAGAATGATCAGAAAAGTGAAGTGTATTTAGGCGCTGGGTGTCAGAGGGCAGACACTGTGGTTTGGGTCAGAAAAGCAGCAGTCCCCAGGCTGCATAAACCCAGTTGCCCAGCTCATTTTAGCTCTGGGATTTCTGCTGTGCCGTATAAACAGCTAAGTGTGAACCATAATAAMTCAAATTCTGAATCTCAGATTTTTGTGGATGTACATCACCTGAGAGTGGATCACCTTTCTGTGTGGTGATTTTTGTTAGTTTGCTTTTTCTTCTTCTGGCTGATAGTAATTTTTGTTTTGGTAAAACACCCCATGTTACCTGGTATGCCTTGAATGAGAAAACAGAGGGGCTATCTGTCTTGTTTTACTGCAAATATAAGCTAGACAACTTAATTATGGAAGTTACTGGGGTACAGCAGAATCAATTCTGTGAGTATCCACTGGAACATATAAACAAGTTAATTTTATGTTTTTGAGGATGGAGAGTTTATGAGATTTTAGCTGATCTTTGGTGAAGATTCTCAGAAGATAAAACTTCTGTTTTGTGGGGAAGTATAACTTTATCATTTAAAATACAACCTTTGGAAAAAGAACTTCTTATGGAATGGTTATAAATAACAAATTTAAGTAGAATAATTTTTCTCTTTTTTTTTTTAATGAGATGAGCTATACCAAAATGGGATGACATTGGTAAACTGAGTGACTTAGAGATTCCATAGCTGTGATATTCTTGTAATACAAGCAGGATACAAGTAGAGCAAACTCTTTTAGGCTGATTTCATATGTAGAAAGATTCAGTTGTGCATGTTTTAATATAGGGCATGTGAAAGGAATGATCACTTAGTAAAGTTAAACAGTTATTCTTTACTGTGAGGGTGGTGAGGCACTGGCACTGGTGAGGCTCAGGAGGTTGCCCAGAAATGTTGTAGATGCCCCATCCCTGTGAGTGCTCAAGGCAGGTTGGATGAGGCTCTGTGAAACCTGATCTAGTGAAAGGTGYCCCTGCCCATTCCAGGGGGTTGGAACTAGATGATCTTTAAGGCCCCKTCCAACCCAAGCCATTCTATGATTCCATGGTTCTATGATTTCTATYAACATGACTGTTTTTAAAATTCACACATTCTCCAGTTGATGAAAGCGAGTTTTACATGCGTGGCTCTTGGGAAGAGTGTTATACAAGTATATCCCCTGCCTGTCGGTAAGAGCAGACCACACAAGGGACTTTGAAAAATACAGTAATAGCAAGAAAAGGCTGATCTACACTGTTAAAAATGTTCCAATATGAAGATTATTTAGTAATTGTTTGGCTCTTGACTATAGTTTGTGGATAGGATTAAAACTCCCTTGGGCAAAGTCCTGTAAGTCCCCAGGGGAATTGCAGAGGATGAGAAAACACAAGCATCAACATTCAGCAAAGTTAGGGGAAATCGTTTCAAATTTCAATCTGAAGTGTTACTCAGCAGGTTCAAGTTTTTTTTTAGCTAACTGCACTTTTAAGGCAAGATGCTCACTGGAGTACTATAACATTTCTCATGTGTTTATCCTGTGCCTCTTTTCAGGTAATTTTGCGCATGGTTTCTTACTGTACCTAAGCAGGTTGTTCCCAAGTTTATTGGTAGAATGGGCAAAAGGAACTGGAATGTGGCAAAATTGGACATTTGTCTTCACAGACTGTTACCCCCAGGATGTCAGGAGGGGCAAAGTCCTGGCAGTGTCCCCCCAGCATATATTCAGCASTCTACAGACAAAACAAGCACAACAAAATCCTGAAAAATACAGGGATGTGTGTATACATTCCAGGCCTCCAATAGGATACCAGATACCCTTTTCTCCCCAACTAYATAATAGTGCAGCGTAAGTTAAAATTGATCTTAACCTTCAGTTAGCTTGCAGTGTGYTTCATCAGTTCTCAGACTTGAGCAAAGGCTTCATGTATTCATTATTTTTCAAAGCTTCATATATTAGGAAATACCCTTCTTCTTTCTGCCAGTCCCACTCTTCTCCTGCCTGTAGAAAATCATACACACAGTAGCAATAATTTCTGTGTCAAGGGCTACTGCATAAAAGCATAAGCTAAATCTGAGGAGAATTAATKGCAACATTTAAAGAGAGAAAATAATTAGGTAGGATTCCAGAGAAAAACATGMTAGAAAAAGATAACAGAAATGCAGAGCCCCTCTCAAGAGAAAAAATAAATGTAAAATGCAAGCATAATGTAAGCTAGCTCAGACAGAGGATTCCCAAGGGAAAGAGGAGACARGATCAACTTTTTCTTCTTCCCTTTAAGATGGGAAAAACACTGGGAAACTCAAACTAACAAAAGTATACTTTCATGCTGAAAACTAAACACCATGGAAAAAGAACATAAAATTAAGTTGCATAAAACTGTAATTATGTACCCCTTTCAATTAAAAGTGCAGTTAAGTACCAATTTTTAGTTGTTAAAAATTCCATGGGAATATTGGTACTTCTTAGCTACAAAGCTTTYTGMAGTGAGTAATATACTMAAGTCAGTAGRTGGAGGRCATAAATTTCACTGTCTTCTCATAMTCCTCTGAAAAAAAATCAGCACAGTTAACYGTGAGGTTGTAGGGTTTTCCCATCTGAAAGATGGGGCAATGTCTTAATGACTTTGAGTCTGTAAGTCTGTATGGGTGGGATGGACAGACAGAAAAACAAATGAAGGGCCCTCAGTCAGAAAAATGCACTTCCATCCTGACCTGATCTTTAGAGTGTAGTTCTGCAAATGCCAATTCTGTCTCTTTTTACTCAGTGGCAGTATATGAACTGTAGGAAAATTATTAAGTATATAGAAGATACGAGACTCAAGGTGTGTTTATGCTGTAGAAGGTTGTGAGGCCAAGCCACCTTTAAATAATGGTTTTTGGTGTTGAGAGCTGTGGATCTGTGACAGCCTGGACTTCTGCATCGCTTGGACATGTGCACAGGAGGTCAGGCTCAGGTGCAGAGCCTGCTCTGATGCTGGTGGTGCTGAGCCAGCTTGGCTCTTCCCTTCTGGCCTTGCTTCAGTAAAACTGCCTCACTCGTGCTCACCTTGTGCATCCCTGTCTCTGGTGTCAGTATGGACAGCGAATTCCAGGAGCACACAAATGGCAGTGCTCACTGAGCCTTCACAAACCCTGAAGTCACTGTCTTCTTGGAGCTGTATTTGAACCGGTCAGGAATTGTCTGGGTAAATAGGRAATTGTACTTTGAGATGCTGCTGCCACCACATAGCTTACATAAAATGAACAGGCTATGCATTTCTGTAGACAAGGGGCCACCTGACTTTGATAACCCATTTGGTATCTCACTATCACTGAACTCTTTTACAGTAAAGCTCTTGAAAGAATATGAAACCATTTGTAGCTGTCTAGAAGGCTCCACACTATCCCAGTGGGCAGTGATATAATGTTAGCTATTCATATCCCAGGACTGCAATAATCTAATCAACTTCTCCATATAGATCTCTCCCTGGGGGGGCAGGGGAGAGGAAAGATTCCACCAAAAAGAAAATGATCTAGCATGAACTTCTGTGAAATCCTTTAACCTGCCTGCTAACCTGATCTTTATTCTCTGTACAGATTTCCTATTGATTAAGTCAGGTTCATGTTTTCAGAAGTTATTTTTGAGGAACTCCAGTGTTTCCAGTTTATTTTAAAAGTGCATAAAGCRTCTGAATGAGGACAGCAGTTAACAAATCTTTTCCTTGAGCGCTGTGGAACATTTTTGTCACAAGACTGAAGAGAACATCTCTTCAAAGGCTTATTTCTAAGCGTGAAGTAGGAATTTCTGCCCCAGGAAATKAAGGATCATCAGAGTTCTTCCCCAGTTGTAAATTACACTTTTCAGCTTTGCTTTCCTGTAATGTAATCATCCCTAGAGCACCTAAATATGGAGAGATTAATTAAATCCAACAATTAAACAAAGAAAATCCCTGTAGCTTACTGCCAACAAAAGTTAATTGTTAGGCAGAATATAGAGGTTGCCCCATATGAAAGAAATGAAAGAAAAGAGGAAGAACATGTGGGAGATAATAGTCAAAGAGCTTAACCTCTGTTGATATGGGCTCAAATAGTTGTGGTGCAGGTTGTGCAGAGGTCTGTGTAGAGCTCGTGTCAAGGGATGCACTTCTGGAGTTGGCTTTCCTRAGAAGATGGCAGATGCATACTTTGGAAGGCAGAAGTTGTCCTTAGGATGTTTACCTCATGATACTTAAGATTTTGGAAGACTTTCAGTGATTATATAGAAATAGTAGTGCGTGATGTGGAATTATTATTTGAGAGATTGATTAATCTTGTCATCAGAGTGATTTATCTAGTGGACAGCCTAATGTGCTGTGTTACAGAGAACACACTATAGATTACATAGATACACCTATAAAATCCAGTGCTTTCTGTCCCAAATTGCTTTTCTCTATTTATTAAAGAATATCTGTGATTRTATCTGAATATATTTGGTTATTCAGCCTTCTTTTAATGCTTTTAATATTTAGATTGTATATTTATTTTACTTCACAAATTTCAGAATACTACCAGCTGTCTAGAAATCTTTTTATCTGAACAGTTTATTTTTCACTTTTTGTTGGGGTCGGGATTTTTTTTCTCTTTTTTTTTTTTCTTTTTTAACCCTCCTAGTTTCAATATGTTTATAATCAGTCATTTATACAATCAAAATATTATTCAATGTGATCACTTACTCATAAAAAAAAAGGTTTCAAATTTTAGTGGCCCTATGGAAAAATTTCCTTGTCTAGTCATTGATGTAAAATAGTAAGAAAGATGAACAACTCCTCAACTTTTCAAATTTTTACTTTTTAAATCTATTTTCCTAATATTATTACTGAGAAATTTTTAACATTGGGAAAAGTTCCGTGATTCACCTTTGGAGGAGATTTGTGAATTATGTACTACTTCTCTTATAAGCATAAATTAAATTTCAGTAGTGTTTCTTTTTGATTTTTTTAGTTTGTTCAGTTGTATTATTTAAAGCAAGAAAAAGCCTTTATATACTTTTGGTGAATCAGCAGAAAATGTTGTAGTATTTGCTTGTCCCAGATTCTCCTCAGGTTTCTTTTATTTCAAAATTGCTTTTAGTGAACAAAACACTGAGAAATTTGAATATAGTTATTCTGATTTGGTGGATAATTAATGAAGCAACCTGGAAATAGCAAGCCTAGGAGCTGTAAGTTTTAAGATCAATCAGAAGTTGCTTCTAAAGTATTCACATGATGAAGTTAAGGTACATGAAGGGTGTCCTGATTTTGGCAATGATAGGGTTAGTTTTAAACTTAGTAGCTGGTGCAGAGCTGTGTTTGAGATTTACTATGAGAATTATGCTGATAACACASTGTTTAGTTGTTGCTAAGTAGTGCTTACCCTAAGTCAAGGACTTTTYAGTTTCCCATGSTCTGCCAGTGAGGAGCTGCACAAGAAGCAGGGAGGGAGCATAGCCAGGGCAGCTGGCCAGAGGGATATTCCACACGTGGAATGTCATGCTCAGGGTATAAACTGGGAGAAATTGGCTGATTGCTGCTAAGGAGAGGCTGCTTGTTTCTCATTTGAGCAATTGTGCATCACTTGTTTCTCTGGGGTTTTATTCCATTCTCTCCTTTGGGTATCTGCCTTTTCATTAACATTATTATTCTTAACAACTTTGCTTCAATTATCAAACTGCTCTAAAATCAATCCTATACTCAGTGATGTTGCTTTTTGGCATTCTGATCAGTTTTTATCAGTGCTCAGTTTTTGTTAATAATGTTTTTCACTGTCACAAGTTGTAGTATTGGTGAAATATTTTCACAAAGATTCAGGTATTCTACTTAACATGCCACAACAGGGTTTKTGTTGCATGCCTCCCTAGTGTTTACTGATATATTCCATATAAATAATTCAAGAAACTGAATTTGAATAATTGCTTCTCTGAGGAATACAGTCCATATCTTTGTATTAAAATTTAAATGGATGTTTTTACATGTCCCAGACTAGTACACCTGGGAATAAAGTAGTCAGTAAAACAAGTGTGCTTTTGAATTGTGCTGGTCACTTCTTTAAAGGGAGGGATTTTCAGCTTGATAAGGWAACTATCACTGATTTCAGTGTATCAATGTTTACAGTTCAGATTTCAGAACTGTGTTAATTTACATCAGTAAGCATGCTTTACTAAATTGAAAAAAAAAAGGTTTACTACTAATAAGACTTTATACTAAATACAGTGCAAAACAAGGGATGTTGTTATGTGAAATGTGCAATTTATGTAGGAGAAAGMTGTTGTGTTTTGTTATGGGGCTTCACTTTTTTCATTCATGCCGTTAATCCAGCAGCAGTTATAAGTAATTACGTTACTTCTGTATTTGGAAGTGAAGAAACCAGAATGGTGATTAGCAGATATTTTGATTGCATTTCTTGCCCATCAAACTCTTCATACTAAACCTTCAACTATGCAAATTTGGAGTATTTCTGGCATTAGAGACATTGTTCTCTACAAAGTGTAAAATCAGTTYCAGGAACACCTACACATGTCTTGTATATCTGAACATAATGCCTGCATTTCTAGGCAAGAAATTAATAATTGTTAGCATGTTGTTTTTTTTTTTTTTTATGGAGAACAGAGAAAAGTTTCAGGCACACATGTGCTATCTGTGTATAAATTCTCCTTTGGGAAATCCATGATGTCACGCACACTAAAAAATTACAGTATCTAACTAACCATGGTGAAAGAGTAGGACTGTGCTGAAGGAAATACCAAGTACATTCTGTACAGGAAAGTTCTTGAAAGGCATAATTGCTGCTGCCTCCATAGCAATTAAGGTATTAAATGTTTTGTGTTATTTATTCTTACTATTCAGGTTAAAATCATTAATCAGTCCTGTTGTGGAAAATTGTAGTTTCCGTGGATGGAAACTTGCTCTAGCTCTACCCCCTCTGCCCCCTTTATGGAGTAGAAGTCAATTAAAGAAATTGTGTGTGAGATGTAYATTATGCAAGAGCTGGTAAAAAGCAAAAGAAGGCTGAGCAAGTCCAAAAGCCAATTTCTAGGCTGTTCTAGAAACTGTTTCTAGGTTTTCCTGTTTCGGTAAACAGAAATAAGTCCCTTAAGTCCCATTAAGATGTATGTCATGCTTTCAGACACAGCAAGATGTTGGACCTCAAAAGAAGCTCCCCTGCCTTTCAGGGAGTTGTGTTGGGCTGATTGAGAAACTGGACGTGTCTCCATGGGCTGAAGTTCAAAGCTGAAATCAATGTTGTTGATCAGTTTTGTAGGACTGATGTAACTTAATTTATTTTTTTCTCCTAATACTCTCTGAAAACTCTTTCCTTGCAGAGGGGACTCTATGAAGTAGAATGAGATTGAGTCATGAGGTTGGCATAGAGGGAGTTTGCCTCTATCTTTGTTGTTTTTTTTTCTTCTCCACCAAATATTCCTTTCTCTTCTCTCAGTCTGGCTTCTGTAGAGCAGCTGAGGATTTCGATGGCGTGGGGAATTCCTGGAAATCTATGTTTGTCAGCAGTGTTGGCTGAATGCTAAGTAATTTGATTTGTATAGTTTTTAACAAAGCTTTTGCTTCCTAGTTTGGCTATGTGGCCTGGTAGGAATCCTGACAGAAYACTTAATAAACTCTCAAATCCAGAAAGGAAAGCATGTAAGAGGGAGACTGGAATTCTAAGACTTGTTATAGTCAGTGGCTATAGTCAGAAGAGGAGGAAGATTTTTTTTTTTCTAATTCTTTTTCTGTGATTAAATGAATGGTTTATTAATGCAGTGTTTCTAGTTCATCTTATTTTTAAGGCCTGCTTAGTGTTGGGTTGAGAGGGCTGTGAATCTTTCCTGAGTGTGTATTAACAAAATGCATGCACCAATCTGAGTTGCCCAGAATAGATCAAATTCTTAGAGGATTGCTGGAAAGTTCCCCACCTGACATTGTATGTATTTTAACTGTATGCTGTATTTAATTCTTCAAAGTAATTTATCTCTGCATGAACAGGTCAAATCACGGTGTGTGATCTTTTTAGGGCTGCTGATCTTTATTTTGCCTACCAGCAAGCACATTTGATTAATGTTGTATTTCAAGATTCATTTTTTTCTGTGTGATAGTACGATGGTTGTTACAACTTTCGTCTTCATATATTTTTGTGTAGTTTCTCACTGCATGGCCTTTCTGGAGTACTTAAAGAGCATTCAAATTAAGTGTAAARAAATTATGTTAAACACTTCTGAAAAGGATACTCTAAATTACCTAATTCTTCTTCTGCACAAATTAGGATATTTACACAGTATATAGATGATCTCCCAGTGTATACCTTAAGAAGTGGTACATATCCTGTAACACAAATGGCTTTTGTCCTCAGTATCTGTATAGTGTACTTGCTTTTTTATAGCAACAATATTATCTACATAAAATGGGAAAATGTCACTASAAAAGGTTTAACTGTGAAAAACTAAGTGATGGAGGGATCTTTCCTTATTTAGGACTYGCTGCATCAGAACTTAATAGGATATTGAGAAAAAGCAAGTACCTCTAAGGTTCCTTTTGGTGCTATCTTCCCCATTATGTGTCTGTGTATTTCTGTATCACATATACTGAGGTGGAATCAGGACCTGGCTGCAGTCCAAAGACCAGCCAGCCCCTCTCAGAGGGCTGCCTCCCTCCCCTTTCCKGTTACCAGATTACATTTGGCAAATTACATCCACTGTGTCCCCCACAGCTTTGCTTTCAAAGGACAGAACTTGCATTTGGACTGTTTTACAAAATTAAAATGTAATGTTAAATTCTGTGGTATATTCAGTGATACCTGCTGTCTCACACACCAGTTTTTTCCCTGCAGGGCTGGGTGTCTGATAAAGGGGAAAGGTTATCAGARTTGGCCATTTAGATCTGTTTCCCTTGCTGATGTGCTGTGTATGCAGCAAACTTATAGACAGTGGTTGGCTAAAGGTGTTGAATGAGAAAAGGTTGGTCAGATCAGAGTGCACAGCAGTCATTACCTTKCTAGCTGTAGTAATTCTAATGGTGAGCTGCTTATCACAAATTTTCATATTAAATAATCAAGATGATACCTAACTGTACACTATTCAGCAATGTTAGCTTTTGTAGGTAATGAAACGAATGTAGCTAAGGATATAAATAGTAAAACTGGATGAAATTGAGGTAGAAAGTGTTGGTTATGTTAAATCAATTATGCATATGCAATTAAAAAATCAGTAAAAGCTAATCCGTTGCCAAGAGTATAAGAAATACATACCTACTTGAAGATATAAAACTATCTTCAATACCACCTCATCAGCTGCCAGAAATGAAACATCTCTAATTTGCCTTGTTGACCACAGTTATTTTTGTTGTCTTGAATAAAAGGATTGACGTTCACAAGACAGAATGACAGCTTTTCTTACTGAATTGCATTTTTCGTTTTTGTAGTTACTGACCTTTTTCAGGCACTGATGTTGATTCACTGAGGTTTGAGGGCTGATGTGCCTTGTACTTGGCCATTATTATCCATATTAGTGTTACTTTTTTTTCATCCCAAGCTCCATGCTCCTGTTAGTTTTTGTTATTGTTTTTAGATAGACTTACTTGCTCATAGTGTAGTTCATGGATTCAAATCATTTGCCAGGAAGGGTGTGAGAGCAATGAAAAATCATGCTCTGGGACTAATGTGTGTTCCTGCATGAATTTATTTGTCCAGTAATGACACTTGTATATGCAAGATAGAAAAAAAAAAAAAAAAAAAAAAAAAAAAAAAAAAAAAAAAAAAGGTGGTGTCTGATTTGGCTAATGTGGGATGTTTTGATATTCTTCTCTTCCTAGCCATATTTTTTTTCCTTTCTCTCCCCTCATGACATCTTCTTCCTTTTTCTATTCCTCCTTAGCTGCCRACATCTTCCTCCTTAGCACTCATTCCATAACTGTGTTATTCTCTTCTGGTCTGAATTTTTTGTTTGCTCTTATTATAATTTGACCCTTGTAAATGATACATTGCTAGACATAGGAAGAGATTCCACTTCCAGTCTAAAATTAACTTTCTAGTCTAAAATGGTCTTCTAGGCAACCTCTGTAATCAATAAAAATAAATACCRCAGGAGGCAATTCATCACATTTTAAGATTATGTTGAAACTGGAAGGATTAATTGCTGCCTGGGCCACATGTCTGTGATGATTAAAGGGAGTGCCTGAGATGACAGTTTCAAATGAGGTACCTGGGTCTCAGATGGCTAAAATTARATGAAAAGTAGCCTACCTGTTGTTCCAGGAATGGTGTTGGTAATGCATTGCTTTCAGAGGGTCTTGTCCTACAGAGGTGGAAACTGTATAAAATTGGGATTAAAATGCACCCAGAGTTAGATTTTTTTTTCCTGAACTGATTGGTGATGGTACCAACAGTTATATTTGATTTTCACTAGTGACCAGTAACCTTGTGATGTTCTAGAAATCAAACCCCTCCTATTTTGTTAGAATAGTTAATATTTTTGTGTAGCTCTTATTTGAACTTCTCAGCAAACTGCAGAATCCATTTCATTTTTGACATGGAGATTTAGACGCTTCAGAGCATTTCTGACAAGGCCACACAGTACTGTGCAACAAYGTAATTGGGTACAAACCCAGTTACAGCAATCCAATTTTAAAATCATAAGGAACTGAGTTTACTGATAAGATAGTATCTGCTATTTCAGTGGTTGTTACTAAATCAGGAACATCTCCATACAGAGTGTYCAGATGGATTTGATCATGAACAGTTGATAATTTTTGATGAATGCTGCACATAAGCATTTGGAACTCTTAAAAAAAATGGAAATGCATAAAACAACTCTTTATGAACAAATACTGTATGAAAAGATTTTGAGCAAAACTGTATATGAGAAAGTATTTATCAGTTACAACTATTCCCGTAGGAAAACAGATATTTCTTCTGGTGTTTAATATTTGTTTTTTTTTTTTTTCTGGTATATTTTTTATTTATTCTTTTAATATTTGATCTTTTGACAGTGCTGTAACTCACCATTGAACCGACACATTTGGAAGAGTTCATTGCATCAAAAACTTCCTCCACATAGACTGATGCCATCTCAGCAGTCACCAAACACTGTGAACTAAAATTAAAAACCTTTATGGAGTTTATAACACCTGGGTCAAAAGGAATATTCTTCTGATAAATAAGGAGGACTCTTGCTGCCGGTATGACGAGCCAGGAGAAGTGGGTTAACCTTAGCCCTGGAGAGTTCTCTCAGCTTCAGAAATATGCYGAATGTAAGTAATTTTAAAAATACTTCATTTTATAGATAAATAAAAATTAAGAGTATTTTGAACGTAGAATATAATATTGTTGTAGAGTATAAMGCTACTGATACTGTTCACTGTCAAGTAAGAGGTTGAATTATGGTTTATGTTTATTTTTTTCARTCCAAAATATATGTTCTTTAGAAGGAAAGAACAAAAATCAGTTGGGCTCTGTAACACTTTTTCTGAAGTTTTTTTCCAGTATGATACCATGTAGACTGACTATGGGTTTGTTAGGTGACTGAGTATTTGGAGAATGTATTTTTAAGGCTTTGCCTTAATTTATATTAATTTGCCTCAATTTGCTGTAACAATTTGTAGACCACTACAGCAGGCTTCTAGTTAAAAAGAAGGCTTGCCTCAGTCATGGAGGAGGCATGGAGATCCCGGAAGAAACACATCTAGGTATCCAGTATGAAGATGTTTCTAGTATTTTAAGCAATGTGAAGGAGGAACTATCCTGTGAAAGGCCAAGAAAGAAAAATATCTCTAAGTTTCAGACTCAGTTCTTTAGTTATTGCTCAAGGAAAATTCCTTTCAGTTGCTTGAGACTTAAATGTGCTTAGRGAGCAGCTACTGAACATATAACACAGATTTTGGAGACAGTTCATGAAGTCTGATAAGATCTGAACTGAAAAAGTTCAGTAAAATTTAGGAATTTCTCCTGTATGATAAGTTATCCAAATTTAGATTTTTAAAAATGGAGAAAAACTCATATGATTTATGAATGTTACTGATTTATTACAAAAGGAAACTTTTGGTTATAAAGTCAAATGCAGACTGGTGATTGCTTTGGGTTTTTTTGTGCCTGTGACATCACAGTATATACTTAATTGTGTTTTGGTGTCATGCAACAGAGCAATCATGCAATAATAATCAAATTATTATTAGAATGAATAATGTAATTATTACTGAATAGTACATTCCACTAGACTTAGATTTAGAYTTCTTAATATTTTCTTGTTATCTAGTTAAACCATGAATTAMAATCTATATAATGCAATGTCRTTGAACAACAACAACAAMAAAATCAKRTAGAATTACTGAAATTATTCTTTCTGGAACAAATATATCTGAATCTCACAGTTTTTTGCAGTAATTACTGTTTAAARTATTCTAGTCCTTAGAGTGTTCCCTCCCCATGTCACCTTCTCACCTTCTCATCTGAAAGGATAAAGTATAGAGTTGAAGGAAATTTGCTTCAAATATTGCTTTACATCCTTAGTGATATTACTGAACAATGAGCAGTATTTTCTCATTTCATGATGAAATATAAAACATTGTATTTAAACAATATAAAATATTGTCCAGCATTTAATCAATTAGGACTTTCTATTTAAAAGAAGGTACCTTAAAAATCTGGTACAAGTATGAGAGATGAAAATATCTGTGCTTTTTTTTTTTTTCGTATGTGATAAATAGAAACATTAAATATAGAGAACAAGGTGCAGTTACATGGAGCTTCAAAAGAACACATCCAGATTTTATATTGATGATCCATTGCTTTCAGAGACYATTGCAAAGAAAACTTTGTATTGCACATTTTTATATTAATAATTTRTTTGTTTTAAATTACATCACCAAATAAAGAGTCAACATAATAGAGTGGTTTAAAAAAAAAATCACTTTTGAAAATATTTTTTCTTTCTGGGAAAATATTTGCAAGTTATTTTTCTTTTCTTTTTCTTTCAATACCAGAATTTGAAGATTTCTAATAGGGATAGAAAGTTTTGTGGTTCTTTTTTCCCATGTGTTCTTACAATTTAAGCCTCAGTGCAGCATTTGCTGAAATATTTGCTTTCCTTGAGGGGGGAAAAAAAGGGTAATTAAGATATTTCTTTACTTTTGGCTTCCCTTTGCTTCTCCAGCACTTCTTGCACTCACAATAGTTCAGAGCTATTGTTTTAGTAGAACTGTTGGTGTCAGGGAAATTGCCCAAATATGTTTGTGTTCAGGTTTGTGTGTGTACATTAAAGGAAGATACATTGTCTTTCAAGCTTTCTCTGCTCCTCTGTAATGAAAGGTTGTTAGTTTTTTGAAAATGTGACTTGTGAAGCATTTTTGTGTCAATATCTAAATTCCTGCGGCAATTAGAAAAAAAAGTGTTAATAGTATATACATTTTTGTGTATAATGCCAAGGGAATAAACCCTAGGAATGGACTATAATTTCAATTTCTGGGTTGTCCAATTTAATTTAGCTAAATGACTGATTAATCGTATCTTTAAGTGTGTAATATAAGACTTTAAAATGCAATTTAAAAAAAAAAATGTAACCAATATTTTTTAATTTGATGCACTTGTTAGTAACATGTTGAGATACAAAAGGTTGAACAGTAGATACCTTTACTCATTACTAAATATTAATTAAATTATATGGACTTTTGTGAAGTTTGAATAYATAATTGCTTTGCTGTTTCATTGTCTTTGTTGAACTTGGCAAGATAATGAACTGAAAATCACCAAATTTCATTTGGTGACTTGGTAGAGTTGGATTTACGTAACCCCAAAAAACTACCAAAACCAAAAAAACCCTAAACAAAAATTCTTAAAAAAAAAAAAAAGTCTGGTCATCTTTCTCCAGCATGGAACTTGAAGTACCAGTGGTTCTCCTGCAGTATGTAAGGCTGATTGGGGTGACAGAAGGTGACACTGTGGGGGAGTTTATGGCAGCTGTCTACCTACAAGTGGTGGTGGGGAGCACCCAGATGTTCCTCGTGCTCAGGAGTGGGGTTTCACTGCAGGGCTTTGGAATACCCTAGGGAATTCTGAGAGAGGTGATCTGTGTTTCATTCACCCGCTGATGTGCAGGTTTGTCATTTGCTTTGCATTTCAGTTTGGTGTAGAGACTTTATTTCATCTTACCTAAACTGAAACATTATTTTAACTGTGGAAATTTTTAACTTTCTTGAATTTTAAGAATACTATATATATATATATATATATATATAAATTCTATTTTAGTTTCTAGTACTAGAGTACTAGAACAAAGAGTATGGTCTACCAAAACCTGATCTGTCTTGGATGTCAGTGTCTTGGATCATATTCTTAGTGGCTGATAGTCATTTCTATCTAATGAAATCTCTGGAAATCAAAATTACTTTTATATAGCTGTGGTGGGTTGATTTTGGCAGGATGCCAGTTGCTCACCAAACTCTTCTATCACTCCTCATTCTCTTCCCATTTTCTGGGGTGGGGTACATTCCATGGGAGACAGTCCTCGACAAACTTCTCCAGGGTAGACCTTTCCCCTGGGCTGCAGTTTTTCATTGACACAAAACAGATAACCTTTAGCAGGGGAATGGGAAGAGGTGTTGTGCTGAGCTTCCTTGTGCTATAATCAGGAGGAAATTTGTAGAGTGCAGGGTCGATTTGAATTTCTCATTTTTGGAGCTCAAAGTAAATTTGTTTAAGACAGTTTGCTTATCCATTTTAGGCGCTTCATGTGTGTCTATTCATGCAGAAAATAYTGTCTTCAAAATGCATTTGCCTGAGTTTTGCATATTAACTTTGTGATCAGATGAAAACTCCTCAAACATTCCCTTCTGATGCTGAATCTGCTCAGCCTGAGCTGGGTACTGTGAGACAGTGACTTCTGTGACAGGCTCTGCTCTGGGCCCAAGAACACACCACTTTGCAAACCTGGAAGCCTTAGTTTGCATCCAGTATAGGAAGGGATAGCAACCAGGACTGTTCTGCTGCACAGCARACAGGGCACACTTGCAGGAGGGAGGGATTAGTATTTGAGTCTTTTGAGGTTGAAGCTCAGTTTGAAACCATATCCTTGATCTCTCCCCTATCATCTCACCTCTAACCATTCTATGARGAAAACTTGCTGCCAGACTTTGCTGAAATCAGTCACATCTGCAAGTGTTACAGTTTCTGAGAAGAGCAGAGGGATGGGTGCACACAGGTTCTAAGAGACAAATTAAGTGCGTCTTTTTTATCTTTACACTGAAATAGAACTCARCACCTAGATGAGCATCTGTGCTTCTCTTGGCATTAATTGTCTTCAGTCATGCAAAGAAAATTTCAAACTGTATTGAGATACAGACTGCAGGTAAAAAGGACATCCAGAGGACATCACTCATACAAGTGTGAACATCATAGATTTMACTATCTTGGACTTAGAGGTCTGAATTCATCATAAAATCCCTTTGTAAGTCATCAGTGTAGATGTGTGGATCTTTCACCATATAAAGCCTTTTATATACTCATGCGGATTCTGGTGCTCTGAGAAGGACAGGTGCTTCTCACTTTCTGACTGAAAGACACTGCTCTAGTTCAGTGTAGTTTTTTATTAATCTTCGTAAGGTTTGATGATAGCCTGTCTGCTCTGGCAAGTACTATTAAACAAGGTCTGCTCCTAGCTCTGTGCTTGTAATCACTTTGAGAAGTTCCTACCACATCTTGTCTGCCTGTTTTCTTCTTCACATATCTATAGTATGATTCAGTGTTTTATGCAACTGTACTGTTCAGTGATCCCAAACCCTGCATGTAATTTTTTTTTTTTTTGAATACGTAATGGTTTTTCTCAATTTCCATAAATGTAACTCAACAGCAAAGGAGAATGAGTTCTCTACCACTTGTTCCTAATCACAAAATATTTCCCTCTAAGTAACACTCAGAACTTCATAGTAACTGAATATCTTCCTGTAAATTAATCCAAGGAGTATCTTTAATTTTGTCCTACTGAATTATTTTTGAGCTCAAGTCAAGGCAATTATATGCTTTCAACTTAGGACTTTTCTTTGTCTGCTTGCTATATTAAATTGTTTGGGACGTCAGTGACTTTTTGGAAACCATTTAAATATTACTTATGAAAAAAAATATTTCTAGAGTCCAAAGAGTGTATTACCTAATACTTGGCACTTTGTAGTTGATATGCGTATGTGTGATTTGGAAGAATAATTATTTCCAAAGACAGTTCCTTTGCATCCTTTTTCCCAGTCAAATTAAAAATCTCTCTCCTCTTGTTCTGAAGATAGAACAGTAGAAAATATTTTGCATTAGATCTTTGCCTGGTTTTAAATTTTCTCAAAGAATATATGAAAAGAAAAAAAAAAAAAACAAAACAACCCTGGGATGAGTTGTGTGGTTATTGTACAACATCAATGATAATGAAAACAATGATAATGTAACCCATACAAAATTCTGAATATTCTAGGGAAATAAATGCACTTGAGAGAAGAATTTTTTTCTCTCTAAGATTTTGTGATCAGTGCTGGCTGTGGGAAAGAATGGTGAATAGATGTARGGATTTTTCTGCATAGAAGTTTCATTGTATAAGGTAAGGTACATACAGGGCATTTCAGGCAGAAACAGTTTCTTCTAAACTCTATTACACCAGATATCTATTTGTAAGATGTATGAGGAGCAGCTGAGGGCACTGGGGCTGTTTATCCTGGAGGAAAGGAGGCYCAGGTGTGATTTTACTGCTCTRTAATTCYCTGGGAGGAGGCTGTGGTCAGATGAGGGCTGCCCTTTTCTCCCAGGCASAGACAGAACAAAAGGACACAGTCTCAAGCTGCACCAAGGGAAGTTCATGTTGGACATCAGGTTTTCCTCATAGAAAAGGTTGTTAAAATATTGGAACAGACTGCCCAGGGAAGAAGTGGAATCACCACACATGGAAATGTTCAGGGAACAAGTGGATGTGGCACTTAGTGCCATGGTCTGATTAACAAGATGATGATCTGTCAAAGGTAGGACCTGGTGGTTTTGAAGGTCTTTTTTAATCTGAATGATTCTGTGATTCAGTGATATGTGTCATTCTGTACTACTCCTAAAGGAGCCTGAATTGTAAGGGCATTAGAGAGAAACAATATAAATAGTTTCATTGTGACTATTATCTGCATGGTAAACTAGATTAGTTTGGACAGGGTTTTTTTTAAAGTCCTTTTTATTAAATGAATTTTGTTTCTCCTTTTTATTAAAAGAAGTTTTATGGCTGTTCTAGTCCAAATTATATGTTAAAAAGAGCTTAGAGGATCCTGCTCCAAAAGGAAGTGGGGAAATATTGAAGGGATTTGAAACAGTTAAAGCACGACTATTTCATGAGTCAGCTAAGCATTAAAAATGAAAAAAAAAAGGAATCTCTTCCCTCAGTAGGCAAAGACCTCTGAGCTCTGGCAGCATGTGCTCTCTGGGGAAATAGCTTGGTTTTGTGTTGTCCTTTTGAGTTTGTCAACAAAACGTGCCCTGAGGAAAAGGCTGAAAAAAAACTTTTTGCAAAACTTTTGGCAGTGATTTTTTCCCAGGCTGGTGGAGGAAAACTTGGGCAGACTGTCACAGCCCAAAGATAGAAATAGATGTTGGAGTGCCACTGAAATGACTGTGAGAACAGAAACAGCATCAGCAGCTGCAGCATCTTTTGATGTAGCATCAATAGCTACTGCAAAARCTAGACAGTGAAACAATTTTATAGGGGAACAGGAAGGAGGAATTCGTGAAAAAGATCACTGAAGAAAAACGGGAAGGTCAGCAAAAGTTTTGGTTCAAAATTATGCTGCCAGAGACTCTTGAGTGGGTTTGGCTTTGTGGTTGTCACAGAGGAGAATATTATCTTTTACAATGGGTATAAATGATAATCTGGAGGGAGCTCCATGTATGTTGCAGCTGGTCCTCAGCAGATTTGGGCCATTACACAAACACTCAGAGGGTCCCAGRATTCTAGTGCCACATGGAATTGTGCTAATTCTTATGAGCAAATGAACCTCATCTAATACAACTTGACAAAAACAGCTATTCTTGATTGTGTGGAAAGTGGAGAGAGAATATCATTGGTGATTACTAAAAATAGTTTTACCCCAAGTATTGAATTTTAGGATTATGGTGTTTCTGGTGCTGTTAGTAAAGATGGAGGCAGCTAGGTTCTCGGAAAAATATTTGCCAGAACCTGTTAGACTGTCTGAAAGGTGGAGTCTGCCAGCACTGCCTGGGAAATAAATAACACATGAACTTGGGAGAACTTCRTGGAGAAGGATGATGGGTCTAGTGAGAGATCCAGTCTTTGCATGCWAGGCCTATTGGGGATAGAGTGGCCAGAAAAAAGAAATCAGTTGAAAATTTTTAGAGTCTGAATCCTTATACTAAATCTGTGATTTGGAACTAAAAATTGAAGTAGGAGAGAATGGAGTGAGAAAACTACTCAATGTTCTGGTGGGGCACTTGCTTTAGTTCTCCTGAGRGGTGAGCTATGAACCGTGAATATCRAYATAAYACTGTAAGWTTTTTCTTCAAATCTGTGAATTTAAAACCTTTGTGCACATTCCTGTGTTGCATCAATTTAGAGAAAATGGGATGGAAATGTTGTATATTAGTTATTTAGGCTCTAGTCATATTTACTGTTAAAAAACCMTGAGCTCTGTCCAAAGGAGGGCTGTTACATAGCGTGTTCACTAATGAGGATATGGATATGACTTTGACTTRTGTTAGACTGACATCTACAATAGAAAAGACATGAAATTACAAATTTATTTTTCATTTACCAGTTACAGTTGAGGCTAGACCTCTGAAGATCATACCATAGATAAAGCTTTTTTTGGGTAGATAGAGAGCTGGGCACCAATATAATCTGCAGAAGTATTAGTGGATTTCTTTCCTTTCTGTAATGAAGATTYCTGTACTAGATATTAAAGAGAATGTAAAATAGGAATGATGAGTTGAGCATGTCTGAAGGACAAAAAGCTGATAAATATACAATAATAGAGTATGATCTGGATCTTTGGGGTGGGCTTTGTAATGAGATAAAATGCTTCGTCTTTCTGCCATGATAAATGCCTGCTGGTGACTAGCAGCTGTATWTTTAACCAAACAGAAGCTGGTCAATTCTCTTGTGAGCCTGTCAAGGGTACACAGTGTCATATTGACTCTGTCCACAAYTGTGAGTAAGAAGGAACCTTTTAATGTCTGTCAGGTGGGACACTCCGTGTGCAGAACAACTTTCCTGCGTCCACACCCATACTGTAGGGGAGCATGCAGCTTGTTTAAGGTATAAACTATTTAGGGAAAGGGGCAATGTAGAAGAGCTCTGAACRCTTTCCTTTGGCTAAAGGGGCTATGAAATTATTCAGGAGTTTCCTTATTTTATGACAAAGGAAAATGCACTTAGATACATTTTTGTCCCTCTCAGGCTGCTCTATGTTCTAATTTGAAGCGTTCTTTTAGGAATTATTTGCTTTCATAGAACTTTATTTGAATTGTACATCGTAATGGCAGAAAGTAGTCACATTGAGTGACTTTTGGAGTATCTTATTACAATATTATGTTCATGTCTTAGCTAATTACAGGGATCCTCYCCTGTCTTCTAACTGCAAGAAACTTTGTATGTCAGCAGCAGGGAGACAGGTTTTAAGAGCAGAAAGTAGTGAATTTATAATTTTTAGTATCAGCTATAAAAATTGGGACAAATCTCCTATTTATAAATCCCCCAGAATCACAGAATTGTAAAGGCTGGAAAAGACCCTCTTCCTCTGCAGAGCAGAAGATGATCTCAAAATATCTGATTTTGTTCAAGAGTTCCAGTATAAAGGGATTATAGTCAGCAAAATGCAAAAGTACTGTTGTTGCTGTGTACTGTTGACTAGAGACTGCTAACAAGAGATCAKTTATCATAACATGAAGAGATTTAGTCAATTTTGTGAAAGCAGAGAAGGCAGTAGGCTGTTAGAGAAAACCTGTAATTCAAAATTTTTGAAGATGTTGACAAATTGATCCAGAGTTGGATCAGTTAAACAAAGCACCAGCTGTTTTTAGCACCAATTTCCTTCCTARAGAGCTGCATCTGATTCCTGAATAATTGATTGGTAGGGTCATAGGTATGATGGCTCTGGAAATGGTAACTTTCATTTAGGGGCAATGAAAAGTATTAGGAAACAAATGGTCTCAGCTGTGCTAGTGCTAACACACTTTATTTGTCCATTTTAGGAAATCTAGTGRAAGTATCAAAGTTTTGTACCTATTTAGGTCTCATATGGAGGAAGTGTTAAAGAAATTGGAGAARGAAAAAGAAATTGTTTCAGTATGTTCAGTAGTACATAGTTGCATTGATCCYAGAATCCAGAGAGCAAGTTCTCTTAGAAAAGGCTGTTATTGTTACAGACACATCATTTTAGCCTGGAGGCACTGGAAATGCTTTCTGTGTGATTAATAGGACACGATCTCATCATCAAAAGCTTTTGGTGGTCTCACTACAAAGTTATAATTTACCTGCAGCCTTCTTGCACGTTGGCTTCATGTGGGGGAGTGGGGAAGAGACAGCAACTGCAACACCTGGACAAGACTGTAAGGGTGGCTCAGTCTGGCTGAGCAGTGAAGCACAGCAGTTCAACACACAGTTCAGTGCTGATGTTGAACTTGTGCTGAGACTGGACAATGTTAGGCCCTTATTTTCAGGATAATCAAATTGTTTTCTAGATTATGATACTAAGTTTCCAGTGTTTCTGCTGAGGGCATGGTGGCTGTTTCAGTACCTCGGGAAGATTGTCAGTCAGAGCTCTAGCACTGGCAACAATATCAGCACTCATGTTAACTCTTAGACATACAGATAATGGTTCTTAAATAATATAGTTGTAATAGAAAGGGATTGTAAGTCTTTAGGGTAATAGTTAATGACTGAATGTCCATTTTCAAAGATATCATTGCAAGAAGCAAATGTAAAGAGTTCTTAGGAAGTCWGAGGTAGAAACTGGTTCACAGATTCCCAGAATGGGTGAATGAGGCTGAMYAGGACCAGCTCCCTCGGCCTTTTCYTGTAAGAGATGTTCTCATGTTTCTGTGGCTGAGGGATTCATGATGTGTCATACCTAGTACCTGGTCTTTGAATTCTGGAAGGCAAATGGTGTCATCTCATCTTGCTCTTTGTTCCCTTGGTGAAAAATAAAGATTTCTTTCTAGAATTGAAGCTGCATAGGTACACAGGGCCAGTCATTAACACCTGGTGTTGCAGCCTCAGCTGTTACTGGCATTGAACATATATTGTGTCTATTACAAATCTGACATATGGTCATCAAATTACTGTATGTGTATTTATACACTGTAAAATATGTAAGTGTTGATTATGCCTTTGTTTCATTTCCTGTGTTTCTATGTATCTTCCATATTTCTTTTCCTTTATTGTTTGGTTGTTTCTATGGACATTTGCATGTAAACAGCAAGAAGCTCTTGTTTCTTAAGAGTTCATCTGTTCCTGTTGCTTATTCTTATTATAAAGATTTGGGGGATAATTCAATTCGTTGCTGTGGAAATGAGCCTGATGTCACAAACAGAGAATTACCGTTCAACAAGCCTTTAAGAAACAAAATGAAGGGAGAATGGGCTAATTGGAGAGCCATGTGACTGTAGCAGAATCTCAGCTCTTATTAAAAGCATGTATTTTTAGCCCCTGCATTTCTATAGAAGAGCTGGAAAGTGTAATTCAAATGGTGACAATCCATGACTCATCAGACAAACTGCAAAAAAAAAAAAAAAAAAAAAAAAAACCAGCTCTGAGAAAAAGATGCTCCCGCTTTGCCTTTATCAGATTCACACTCAATAACCCAGTAGCCCACAGTAGGCCCCTTCAGCCCACCAAAGCTTCACATGCTTGAAGAGAGAAGGGGAAAGCTGCTTATCCAACTTATCCACTGAAAAAATATACTTTGCTGTTAGCTTTACCATCTATGCTGTTCTGCCTCTCCTGGCTTTCTGAAGAAAGGGGAGCCAAAGCTGCCTTCCTTGTTCCTCTTGAGGACAGAAAATAGGTTTTGGTCTTGMTGAATCCAATTGAGAATTAGAGATGTCTGAAAAAGAGTGGACTTAGGCCTGTCTGATAGTGTCAGACAGCTTCTCTCTGACATTAGTTGAAGGGCCCTGGATTGCATTCCTTTCTGTTGTTTTCTGCCAGATAAAAGAGAAAAAAAATTAAAATGTGCTCATAATTACATATGTTTTCATTGTGTTTTTAGGCACTAAAAATACATTTCTTTTAGTGTGGCTCTGGAAGATTTTTAGTGGATGCTATGCAATGTCACTGCATAGTTTTGTTGGCTCCATTGCAAAATTGAATGGCTTTTTGAGGACATTACAGATTGCTAAATTTATCTTTATAACTGTCCAGATTTGTGTGGGTCATAATTTTATTAAAACCAGTACGCAATATGGAGAAAAGAATTTGTGAATTAATTCTAATATAATAGTTTCTTGTGTTGATTATGAAAATAGAAAATCTTGATTTTATTTTAAACATAAAAAGTTACAAATCATTTATATTGTTGCAGGTGMCCCAGTCTTGGAACAGGGGTTGGACTAGATGATCTACAGAGATCCCTTCCAACCCTAACAATTCTGTGATTCTCTTGTGAGGCACTCGAATTAATTGTAGCAGTAATGATAGTSATAAAGAGTTTGTTTCAAAGAATGTATTTCCGAGAATTAAGTGACTAGTAATAGATGTTTTCATTCATGAAGGCATACTGAAGAGCTTTAAAATGCTTTTGTTAACTGGCTTTGTTTGTTGTTTGTGGTTTGCTTTATATTTGGGATTTTTTTTTTCCTGAGTGCCGTTTCTACTTATAGTATGTTCTTGATGTTTGAAATTCACTGCAGTGATGGGACAGACTTTAGTATCATTACTGTATCAACATAAACACTTCAGCAATCCTTGTTGCTTTGGAAAAAAACATAGGCTGTATGCTGTTTAAGAGTCTATAAATAACAGCAGTTGAAATGAATGGAAAGAAACAGTGAAAATTATATAGATGTTTATGAGAAGAGGATGGAAAGGTGGTTTATATATTAAGTATATGTCTGAATTCTTCATTGAATAGTGACACTTCAGTCCTGGATAGGCCTTAAGAATTTGAGAAATTGCTGAAACTATACTAGAGACGGTGAAAACACATTGAAGAGATGTGAAGAAAATGAGTGAGTAGCAAAGAGTTCCTGGGATAAAGATATAAAAGTCCTGAAAGGAAAGAATTATTTTAAGAAGTGAAAAAGAAGGCATGGGAAACCAAAGCAAAACAAATGGCTTCAAATAMATTTTGAGTCTACCATCTTCTGGTAGACCAAAATTCATGTATCTTGTGCTATTTTTACAACCCATAGRTATTGCCATCAGTGATGTAAGAAAACAGAGAAAAACAGATGTTAGAAATAGCTGATTAGGACAAAAACAAAATTGGCTTTTAGAGAAGCAGAACAGCAGACTGGAGCCAAAGCAGAACTCAATACCTAAAACTGAATGTTTGGAAATTCTGGTTTGGTGTTTGGTTATGAAAAATAACAGTAATGAAAAACATAATTGTGAAATTGAGAGGAATGACCTGCAGCAGAAGGAAAAGAATTCACGTCAAACCTTGGGGGCTAGCTAAAGTTTGTGTTGTAAAAATGAGATGTAAAAAAGATAACTTCATGTTAACTATTTTGTCTTCTGTAGAGGACCCTCTATAAGTGTTTGAATTCACATTCTTTATTATTAAAATCTATGAAGATGTACACAAGCACTGTTACTTGATTTGAAAACCTGACTCCTTCTTTAGCTAATTATGGGTGAGGGTGAATACAAGCAAGTACTCAAACTGGAATTTGAAAAAAGCTGCCCACAGTCCCTTTGGAGGTGCTCTTATTCTAGAATAAGTCAGAAATGGTTATTCATTCACATTTGTTTTAGTAGATAAGAAGTTAGTTAATTAGGAAGTATCTAACACTTAGAGGAGTAATGACCCATTTCATAGTCCCTTAAGTATAGAACCATATTTTTGTATTTTGTTTCAAACACAATGAACATTGTCACATTGCTTGCCAAGTCGAGGCTCACTGTTTTATCTATGGCCTAAYGTGATAGCTTTAAAGAAGACCATCCTGTTAAAGATGTGACTTTAYGATATAAATTTAAATGACCTGTATTTTCTCCCTGTTATGGGAGTTGATAAGATTCACAGAAAGTGTCAATTAAGTTGTCCCAAATGGTTCAAAAGCACAATCTGAATTTTTTCCCAGTGTATGTGCCTCAATCCCAGCATGCACTGGAGTTTTTCTGGATTAGTTTTCAAGAAACAAGTGCCAGAGTAGCTATTTCTTCTAACAGCAATCTAGAGATGTAATGACTGACTATGAGGACTGCTAAACTGCTCTTCAAACTACAAACTCTTCAAGACAGACTACTCTTAAGATAAATACTTTCCAGCTCTGTATATGTTGGTGCTAAAAATTATCCAGTCCCATATTTCAAAAATAACCTGAGTAAACTTACATTGAATCTTGGGGTTTTTCTCCCAGTAACACATTTCAGAGGAACTTGATTTTCTTTTTTTTTTGTTCCCCTCCTTTTGTTTGTTTGGTTTGGTTTTTTTTTTCATCCCCACTTTATTATCTATCCACACAGCCTGTGTAGCATCTTTGGCTAGCAACACCCTCTCAACCCCTAAACAAAACAAAGGAAAAATACCCAAACAAATCCAATCATCTCTGCAGCTTAACGTCTGGTCCTGGGAGGCATGCATCTCAAAACTTTTGTAAGGGTTCCAGGCTCAAATATGTCAATCTTTATTCAAGGTCTATCTGTGCATAAAAAGCAGTACTAAATCTTGTATAGTTATGCAGAACACATCACATCTCCATTTACTTATTTTAGTGGAAACGGGCAATAAATATGGTCCCTGCACTGAAGAAATTTTGGCTTAAATTGGAGTCAGAMCTCATTAAGTGTTTTGTATCTAGTGAATAAAACTATGTAAACTGCTTTAAATAACTTGGGTTAATGAATCAGAATATTTCCTGCCACCGCATTTTTGTTGTGTTAAACTTGCCAGTTGATGTGCACTTCAGGTTTTATCCTGGAAGCTGTTTTTTTAAAGCAAGAAATAGCATCATTTTCTTGGGTAGGAATGCCCATCTGTATGTACAGAAAGTTGTTCTGTCTCATGCAGAAAGAATTTGTCATGTCCTGTTTTCCCCCCAGCAGTTATGACACCCAGGCAYATGCAAGAGCTCTTTTCATATGGGTTTGCTCTTCTTGCTGCAGTGATAGAAAAGTTGTGTCCTTTTGTTGTCTGCTACACATACAGTGCCAAAGAGTAGTATGTGTAGTAGTCTGAGGTGGTGATTGCGGCAAACTAGTAGGGTAGTAACTGTGGTTAGTCCTGTATATAGTTTTTTGTCAGTTCTTCTCTTATTCAGACCACTAATACATAACTATGAACTYGTGTCTAATAGCATTCTAGTATTTTTAGACCGAGTCTCTTACAGATTTCGTACTCATACCACTATCTTTCAAAATTAAATAATAAAAAACCCCATATACCSCAGTTGTCAAGTAAAATGAATTGGTCATCTGCTTTATTTTAAAGATTGTGATGCATCTCTGGAGATTTGATTCCTGCATTGTTTTACTAAAGGACTATGTTTAACTGTTTGATCTTTTTCAGAAGCACTCTCTCAATGCCCTATTCTGTTTTACAAAGTGGATTCTACCTTGTTTTCTTTCTCCTTTTGTGAAAGGGATGAAACTGTTTCCCATTCTTCGATCTGCTCCATTTTTCCACAATAATTACTGGTTTACAATGACTAAACAGGTGGGAGAAACAGGAAACAGTTTCATCCCTTTCACAAAAGGAGAATAAAGTCCTTTATAACAGCAGATTTTAATCATTTCCATTGTGTTTTTTTTGTAATCAGTTTTTAGTGTTAATAGTTACGCAGAATATCAGTCTTGTCCTAATCTTCACCAGGAGAGATTCTCACTTTTATCTTTTATTGATATACTTTGAGTTAAGTCTTCCATATAATTTGGAAAAGAGTGTTTTCTTTGCATACATGGTCTAGCATTGTGTTTTGTTTTCTCCCCCATTTTACATTTTTAATCTTAGATGAAAGTCTAGTAGCTTATGCTGCACAACTTCAGTGACTGATGAGCTTTGTAAAAGTTGCCAGAATTTGGCCAGCCCTTGCCAAATGACCACAAGGAGATCKTTTTGGAGCTTGCTGTCAGATCTGAGATTTTTCAAACTGCTTTTTTTGGTTGGCATCCAGCTGCACTTTGAAATTCTACGCATAAATGCTGTTGAACTTGTAATTTTAATAGTCATTTTAGGGGAATGTAGAATGTTCTGCTATGTTTCCACTTGCTGACTTGGAAATTCAAATGGCATCTTAAAACTTCTAAGCAATTTTTAGAAGCCTACCTTCTGAGTTTTGAAAAAAYTGAGAAAATCAATGTTAATTCTTCCTGACCACAAAAATTATATTTTGTTTCAGCAATGTTAATTTGCACAGATTATGCAGCACTGTTTTCTAAGAAATTAATTCATTATCAGCATTTCTTATGAAAAGACCTTTTCATATCATTTAATCCGGCTTTTTCTCTTTTTTAACCATAGTTAAAACATACGGGATTTTTCCAATGACATTAAACCTTTGCCTTAAAAGATGATGGATGTCAAGGAGTGAACAATGAGGCAGATAAGGCCTTTTTTTAAAGTTATTTTGATTAAATATTAAATATCATACGTTATTTTGATTGCAAGTATATAGCYATCAGAAATGAAGGATAAGTAGTTAGGAGGCACTGCTGAAAAATGTGGTTATTAGCATCAGAGATATTTTCAATAAAATCAAATAAAAGAAAGGAAAGAAAGCTTAATGACAATCAAAGTAGTATGTATTAAATGATCAAGGGTTTATATGAGGGTTGAAATAAAAGGAAAAGCTACAGGAAGAAAGTAAAGCGAGAATAAAAAAGTACACAATATTCCTCCAGTGGAGGAATTCCATTGTTTTTTTCAGGAAGGGTAGGATGAAAAATGAAAATATCAAAAATATTTTTGTTTTTCTGTATTCAGTTTACTGAATTGCTTGCAGGCTCTTACACAACTTGAACTATAGCTGTTTCCTTTGAAATTGGACAGAAGTCAGTTTATGATCTTTGTAAAGTGCTCAATGCCTTCACAGGACACACAGCAGGCTGTATGAGAAGCCTTCATTCTGATTTTCCAGCTTTTATATGGCTACAATTAACTCTGTATGATGCACATTGTTGTCTTAGTGACTGAAATTTCCAAGGAATGACTTGAATTCTGATAGCAGGAACACAGTGTGCAACATGAGTCCAGCACAGGCATTCTTGTTTCTTTGCTTTGCTGAACTTTTGGGTGGCTCTGGTGTCTTCCTCCCTACTCACCCTCTCAGCACCAGTGAGCAGCCACCCTTTTTGGATGGGTGTTTCCATTCCCATCCCTTCCCTCACAAGATTCATGTCCTTCCTTGCTYATCCTCTTGAAGCAGTGCCATGTCCAGTGCAGCACAAGCCTCTTTCAGCTTCTGCTTAAGGATGTTCTTATAATGTTATTTTTAAGGGAATGAATGCTCATGGGTGGAACTGAGAACCTGTATGAGACTGAAAGGGGCTCTGTGTGTGTACCTGTGTTGTGGACAATGATTTGGACCTTCTGACAAGAATAAAAGCCTTTTATGTTTGGGAATTACCCAGAGAAGCAACGTGCTTTGTGCTGTACTTTGCAATGTGTAGTGTAAGGTTCCTAAGCGAGAAATGAGCAGTAAAGTGGTGCAGCAGCACAGCTGGAGTCTATTTTCAGTTTATTTCAGGAGCCCTAGAATTCCTCCAGTGCCTGATTCAAGCTAATCAGAGTCTCTTTACATAATAATGCCATTTGTAGGCACACAGAATACTTTTTTTTGAACGCTGCGGTTTTCCTTTTGAAACATTTGGCTGCTTATGGAATTGAATATTTCAATTTTTAATTTGTGGGGGGTAAAAAAGAAAGGAAAATGAAATCTAATTGTTGAAGAATATGTCTTGGGCTGCATCAAAATCGTGACCAGCAGRTYGARGGAGGTGATTYTGATCCTRTGCTTTGTTGTTGTGGGACCCCACCTGGAGTGCTGCATCCAGCTCTGGGATCCCCAACACGGGAGGGACCTGCTGGAAAGAGTCCAAAGGTGGCCCACCAAGTTGATTAGAAGGATGGAGGAAAGGCTGAGAGGGTGTTGGGTTTGTTCAGCCTGGAATAGAAGGTTTTGGGGTGACCTAATCACAGCCTTCTAGTACGTGAAGGGAGCCTACACGAAAGATGGAGAGACCTTTTGCAAGAGYGTGTAGTGACAAGACAGGGGAGGATGGCTTCAAACTGAAAGAGAGTGGGTTTAGATTAGATATTAGGATGAAATTATTTACTGTGGGGGTGGTGAGGCACAGAACAGTTTACCCAGAGAAGTTGTGGAGGCCCCATCCTTGGAAAGTGTTTAAGACCAGTTTGGAGCTCTGAGCAACCTGATCTTGTGAAAGCTGCCCSTTGCCCACAGCAGGGGGACARCTGGAGGATCTTTAAGGTCCCTTCCAAAACACGCCGTTCTCATATTCTGTGACATTAACATCAAATTTATTAGAATATGTTATCTACTGAAGCATTTGTTCTTTACAACAAAGGAAATTGCTACTAAAAGTTTATCATTTTGGGACAAGAGCAAATAGTTCGCTTTATATTAAATGTAACATTTAATTAAAATAAATATTAAGAGATTTCTGTATTGTCTTTGAATTTTGATTTGGGTGATCAGATTTCTGAAGGCAACTTCAACAATCTTTACTTTGTTGTCTAAAACAAGTTATTCTGCTTACGAGATATTTTATTAATATTATATTAATACCAATATTTATTTTGAGTGGGTTTTTTTTTTTTTCAGATTTAGGATTTGTTAAAAGACACAGGGGGGATAAATCATAGACTATTTTAGATTACTTTTGTGAGCATAACCTCTGTTTTGCTATTTATGAGTGACACTAAGATTGAAATATTCTGACAAGGGTCTGACATATTTCATAATGGTGCAGAGGATTGTGCATCACTACTTCCAGGAAAGTTGGTCTTTATTTTATGACTTATCTTGAAGCCATKATCTCAAACATATTGAAAGTTAGTGAGTCATTTATTCTCTGAGATTTTTTTTTTTTGAGTGCACAGTCTGAGATAAGCTTTATTTCACTGAGGGCACACACTGTTTGGTAAGCATTAGAACGAAACCAAGTYTGTTTTCTGTGGCAAATTTGAGCTTAAATGCCGTGACAGTTTTCTTGTATGTCTAATTATCTACCACGTTCAAGCTTAAAAAAATTACCTTCTAAGAAAATTTACTCTGTAGGAGAATTAAGAATATATGRAGCTGCAGAAAGAGTGGAAGAGGCCAGCTTGGATCACCCTAGACACCAAGTAAAAATRACATATCCAATATTTACTGTTAATTTTGTTTGTTAGGGAAGCCTGTCACCTGCTAAATAGCTTTCATTAAATTCTGATTTTATATTTCTCTATACAGTGGTATTTAAAACATATAATAGGCTCCAATAAAGCGTGGTACCATTGCTTAAGAAAAGCCACTCGCCTAATCTACTCCCTATAGATATTAGAGTTTATCTTTTCTGGAGGTGAAATGTCTTTAAACTTTTCATAAAATCTTGTGTACTGTTTATTGCACTTACTGCATGCCTGGCAAGCTCCAGGATTTCCAGTATCTTTTTGCCAAGAACAGGTTCCTTAGATTAAAATGTTCTAGAGCAGTATTTTTTGTTACATAGTTATTCAAATGTTTTCCTTTGTCTGATTCTGAAAGAGGATATAAAAGAGGAAAGGAAAAGCCCATCTTGAAAAAATAAAGGAAGAGTGTGAATTGTTGAATTGTTGTCTGAAATGTCCTTTACCATCCTTTGAGAAAGTTTTGAAGTCTACTTTTGGTTTTCTTTGCACTGTTAACTATCTTTCATCATATCAACCAGCTTTTCTTTTGCTCATTTTTCCTGAACCCAAGCTGTGTCCAGTAGGCCTGATCTCCACAATCAGGTGAATCAAAAACTTCTCAAATGGTTTACTCTACTATTTACTTGAAATGTAACTCTGTTGGAATTGGAATGTAGCTCCCTCAGCTAGTCTGTTCCCCAGGTTATTAGGTGAATTTATTTCCAATCATACTCTTGCCTCTTTTTCTTTTCCATAAAGCAGACTATTTCATTAACATATTAATGCGTTTAAATACTTTTAATAATCAGGAATATGGAACATTGAGAATGTTCAGCTGCAAGTTAATGATGAATACAAAGTCTGGGAAAAGTTAAGGTCTGCTTGTGGCCATACTTTCCTATTTCTGAATGTTCTGATATTAACTTGTGATGTTTTRGTGTTTTTCTCCTCACATAAAGAACATGAGATAGAATATATTTATTCTGAAATGGAAGTTGTCCTTTTAGATCATGGGAAAGTTAAGGACTCTGGAAACTTAGAAAATTATGAGATCRTACTTTTAGATTTTGGTCTTTAAGATACATTAGTTACAGCTTTTTAAAAAAGGTGTGAAGGACCAAGAGAAGATGTGAAGTAAGGGAAGAAGATCAGAAGATTGAACGTTACTTTTTCCRTTTTTGTCTTGCTATTTTTGAAGCTTCATCTGCCTCTCTTTTCTTCTCCCTATCTTTTTGTTTTCTCTTGTTTATTTTATCCTTTTTCATTATTAACTCTGCATCTTTCTTTACTTCTCATGTCTTTTCTACTTAYTTTTGCTCTAATTATCTGTATCTTATATGCTCTGGAGAGTATCATTGTTAATCTTCCTAACTGAACAATATAAAATTAAATAAACAAACATGTCCAGTGTGATCATACTGAGATAGAACTGTATGGATTAAGAAGAGATATAAATTGGAATCCTGGAACCTGGGAGTGTTGATAATTCATTAGCATTATGTTGTCTTTTGTCCATGGCAACATTAAGTTGATGAATACCAGTGTCATGTTACTGGTGCTTTGCTACTAGGTTAGACAATTTAATGTTGTTAAAATGCCTGTACTTTAGGACTACACATTCATAAAACATTTGAATAAGCTTATCTCAAGTTTATATCAAGCTTACAATAAATAGACATTTATCTTTTTCTTTTAAATGGACATTGAGCTTAGTTTAGGTGAATGTCTTTGTAGTTTTGAAGCATAGGTGGCAGAAAAGATAATTTGGTTAGTTGATTTGTTTTTTTTTTTTTATTTCTATTTTCCCCCTTAAATGTTAAATTATGGATTAGCAAGGTAGACGCTGCTCGCTGCAAAGGTTATTGGTTGGTTTCAGGATTTATAGCAGGAATGATTTAAGGAAGGACCTACCCAAAGATGGGGAACATATTTGTGATTTGGAAACAGAGTTTGTTGAGGAAATTTGTGGTAAATGTGCCAGAAATTGCTAAAAGATGTTCTGACTTTAGTGACAGGTAAATGACAAAATTACTTTATAAAATTTAGTGATTTGATCAGTATGGCACTTACAGCAACTCTCCATGGTGGGTTTTGGTCTCCAAGGGTTCTTTTGATGGAATAAATTGGTACAATCTATATGCTTTAAAAYATTTCTATATGCGTCATGTCATTTTATAATAGACCTTTCATAGGACTACAAGTTTCTATAGAAAGAAATTAAGTTGGATGATACAAGTAAGCATATTTAAAACTAACTCAGGGTGTGCTCACGTTGCAGTCAAGTCGTGAGTATGGCTCACAGAACTTTAAAAGAGCTGGCTTAATTTAGCTACTCTTCATACTTCTGAAGTAAATTTTTGACACTGGGACTGGTTGCTCTCCTGTTCCAAATTGTTAGTTAAATATCCAAATAAATTCCGCAGATCAYTAATTGATGGCTTTGAAAAACCCTTGTGAAAGTTAAAAATGCATTTAAGATGACTTACTGTCTTGGAAATATTAGGAATGAACCCCAAGCTAATGCAACCTAATTCTGAAAGATTTGTTCTTCTTTAACCAGTCCTTTATCTAATTTGTCATAGTTCTTGGCATTCTTGTGGGCAAGAAGCGCTCTTACTGTGTATATAAGAGTAGATTATATATGTATATATATGTAGAAAGTTCAGGTTTAGTAGAACTCTGTTTTAACCTATCATTCTGTTAAATTATATGCATTTTTAGTATAAGCTGCATTTTTCACTGTTTGTTTGATGGGGTCCTTGGTTTGTTGAGTGGTGGATTTACTTCATGATGTCATGATGTAAATGTGTCATGTGCAATCAGTGACTAAACTCCTGCAGTARGTAGGAGTCACTTGGCTTCCATCCTTTGCACATGATGCCTTCATAATTATGTCTTAGCTCGTTCACATGATCACAGAATAGTTAAATTGGAAAGAGCCTCTGAAGATCTAGTCCAACCCCCCCTACCAAGTTACCTAGGTATTCACTCAAGGATATTTAGCCAACAGTTCATCATTACTGTTTTAAGGCAAAAATCGGTCTAGRTGTGTACTACTTTTTATTCCTTTCCCTATCATTGTCTTCAGACTCCCTATGACTTAGATTTGCTGAAAATTATCCATTTTGTAGTTCCCTGAAGTCAAACAAAGGGATTATTTCAAAGGCCATGGCATAAGCTGTTGAGCTGGACAGACTAGTTTTAAAAGTTTTAAAACATAGAAAGCTRTGTATTATTATAAGTATCACACAAAAGCTGGTAATTGGTGGTAGCACACAAAAGAGGAACCATCTATCTTGGGGAATAAGCTTAGAGAAAAATGAGGTAAGTGTGGGAAAATATAAATGGAGAACAGATTGATGGGATAAAACCATAGAAAACAGATTGATGGGATAAAACCATAGAAAACTGATTCTAGGATAATTTTAGGATTAAAGATAATTCTGAATACTTGAACAGAGATGGCTGAGAATTTATGTGTTCTTGTTTGCTTGTTTTTTTAGCTGAATAGGGAATTGTAGGAAGTGATAACAGAGCAAGGAATAAAGCTTAAGAAAGTAAATGGGCTTTGGCTTCTAAGCCTGTAGAGGACAAGTAACCCAAGAGTATTAAACTGCTTAAATTAAATAGTCAAGCAGATATAGTTTAGGATGATTAGAGATCTCTATAAGCTTGCTTGTGGGAGCTATTTTTCTGAATAGTGTTATTACCTTGCCAAGTAAGTTTCTGTGAAAATGCAGTCTTCCTTGGAGTGTCTCTCTCTGATACTCAGACACAAAATACCATTTGATAAAGTCACAGATAGTCCTGGTAGRAAGGTTTAATGCTGCCTTTGTCAATGTGCTATATTATAAGGTTTATTCTTGTTTGCCATCTCCTTAGAATCCGGGAATGAGCAAAGAATTACCCCATTACAGCTTTGATATTAAATTGGAAAGGCAGAAGATGAAAACTCTTTGAACTAAGGCACATACAAAATTCAGGTGTAATGTATTTGTAGAAAAAGGGAAAAGATTTGAGATGCAGCAGGCAAGGATCAGTAGAACACACATCTGCAGTAGTGTGAACTGGTACAAGAGCCTTCTTTTCCTTGATGTTCATGCATGATACCTCAGTTTTTCAAGTATTATCTGTTATGGTCCTTATCGTCCATAAAGGCTTATAAGAAACTAGTGAGATAAAGCAGTTATTGATGAAAGTATTTAAATATTAAAAAGAAAAAATAATATATAGTAATGCTCTGAAAATGCTGTTTAACCATACCAAACTTGAAAACAGCTGGCTTAGTTGGAAACAGTTGTTTTTTTTTTTTTAATTTGGAAGTCCACATCTAGAAGGTTTATGGAARTAGTAGTTGAACATTTGTTTCTCAGAGCAATGAACATAAAGCAGACTTCCCAAGATAGATTTGCAATGACAATTGTTAAGATAAAGGAGCACGTATTAAACTTATTTAATGTGTGAAAGCAGAATATAAATACTGAGTTGCTCTGCTGAAGTAATGAAAATAGGAAAACTCAAAAACTTCTTAACATGCAGTTGAGACACATTTGTCRCCTCTTACCAGTTGTTTATTTCATTAAGTTTGAAGTTCCCAGCAATTAGAACAATATTATCCCAAAAGTTATGTCTTGAGCTGGAAYAGACATTTTATTTTGTACTGATCAGTCTGAAGCCTTCTGTCTTTGACTTTCATTTTTTAATTCCCTCTGTTTAGCAGYAAACTTTTTCAGTACCCTTATAAGGGAGCTGAATGTGTAAATAGCACAGTGGAAACAATCTCTGCATCACACCATGCCTTTGTAATTAAGCAATGGTTGGGAGGCTGTGGCTTGTAGGCAGATGTCTGCTAGCAGCTCATTCCTATAGACAACAAAGCTGTTATTTTTTTCAGTGATTTGCTTTAAACGTTCTATAATAATAATGTTTCCACAGGCTCACTTTTTTTCAACACRTGTGATACTATTCAGTACTCAAAGATTGTGTCCAAAATATATATGACAAGATTCTCTGCTGAAATGGTATTAAATGGGAACTGTTGTTGCAGTGTCAGTATTTTCAACATACACAAACGTAAACATATTCTGCAAAGGAAATAGTAATTGGAGAAACTTAATGTAAGCAATACTGACTTTTTTGTAAGTTTTTTTTTTTTTTTTAGTCAGTAGTATTGAATCATGAACCTTCAGGCAATTTCTTATTATATAAACTGGTGTACAGTTAAAAAAAAAAATTGAAATACTTGCCCCAAGAGGCCAAACCTGTTTATGCTATCCAAAGATGTGTAGAATGTAAAGGACACATGTTCTTTTTCCCTTCCGCAGACTGTATATGGCCACCTTATGCTAAATTTTTTTAGAGATTTGATAGATTAGAGCCGGTAATAGCTTTGCTGATGGCAACAAGTCATCTGAATCCACCAAASTGTGCATATTATGTGTMTSCATGTATAAACTAAAATGCAAGGGMTTGGCAACATTTTGTGCATGTATACAGGGTCTGCATCATGTATCTGCATCGTGTGAAGTCTCCACATCAAAGTTTAGTCGGGCAGTGGAGAATTTTGGACATACCAAATTAACAGTGGTGGTACTGCTGTGCTTGATAGAGTTTCTGGTAGTTTTGATTGCCACTTAATGTTGAAAAGCTTTTGATAAGTGTTGTCAAGGCTTGTTTCTCTGAGTCYTGGGGAGAACAGGCTCAAGTGATCTCTGTTGTAGCTGCTCTTCATGACTACACCAAACATGAGATCACTAAGAACAAAGATTTAGGAATCGTATTTAGGACASGAAAAGGGCAATCCAGTTTATACTGGGGCATATTCACAGCAAGTGCRGGAACCTTTATAATTTGTAGTTCAAGGTCCAGATCCATGTGTGCTTGTGTTGCTAATTCTCTCAATTTTATGGCCTAGGTATGTATTTGACTAAAACCTTTGCTCCCATCTGAAACTATAATAGAGAATCATGATTGCAAGAAACACAGGTTTTGTGCTGTCAAGAATTGTCACTGTATAAACATATAAAACTTTGTAGGAGGAAGGGTAAAATGAACTTGATACTTTGAAACAAGAAAGATTAAGCAAAATGGGGAAAAAGAAATTGCGCTCAAGAAGAGGACAAAATAATTTCAAGAACTGTCTGTGCTGTATAGAAGAACCAGATGTAGCTTTGAAATTTTGCCTTTCACTATATAGTCCAAATACTCACAGCACCCTGACATCCTGAGTCTTCCTCTGAGATGCATTCTGAGGAGGTTTCAGACTACTGAAAACTTAATTTTCAGAGTGTCAGGAAACAAATGAGTCCAAAAGACATTAAGARCATTTGCTGGAGTAATTTTAAAATGTAAAAACCCGATGCATTCTTTTTCTTCCTTGACAGTTTTTAAGTACACCCAGGACTTAGCTGCAGTTCTGCTCAAGTCCTGAAGTCTGTTTTTGTCCTTTTCTTATTTCTTCCTTTGAAAGCTCATCCCACTAGCAGACTAAAATTAAGCCTCCCCAACTCCCTGTTGTTTGCCATATATTTTTCACTTGAACATCTGCTGAGGGAAGGGGGATTTGTGGACATTTTTTATTAATATGGACTAAAGATGTGTTGGCATATGCAGTCGATATTGCTTTATTTCACAAAGAAGTCCTATTCCAGGTGAAATGGATCTGTCTTGCTTCTTGCATTGCTGATCCCCAGCAGGGAGAATGGGTGGAAGAGGCAGCTCCTGCTTTGCGTGTCAGGAGAAGATTTTCTTCTGCAGCAGGAGCTCCTGCTCCTACCTCTCTCACCTGCATTTTGTTCCACCTCCTYCATTCCTTGTTGCAGAAATCACTTGCCACTGTATTTACTTAGGCAGGATAATCCAATTCTGACTGGGTTTCTAAGAAGCTTTTTTCCTAATTGTCACAGAATTCAATGAGAATCTAATTTGCTGGAGGGTGGAGTCCAATTCTTCTGATTTCAGAGCGTTACCCAAACCCTTGGTAGCAGCTGTTTTGGAGAGGTCTCCTTTAGATCACTGGACAGTGATTCCCTTCTCTGCCTGAGTCATGCTTGATGAGCCTCATTTTTATTTAAATAAACTTTTTGTTGAAAGGTGAATAGTTCTTACTCCATGGTGCTGCATACAGGCTTGTCTGTAGGCTTGGCCTTTTTAATATATTGGAGTATTTAGACCAATTAAACTTTAGCTATTATCGAGTTCTCTAAATAGAATGAACTATGCAGAAAGAAAAGAAAGTTATATATATAAATTTAGATATACACACTATTGTATTGTTGCATCCACGAAAGGAAGGAATATCCATAAAATAAGAACCTGTGTAAAAATTGTAATATCAGTTGATTGCTGTGCTTCTCTCAGTGGTTCTCTTGGCTTATCTGTCAGGCAGAGCTTTTGAGTTTGAGCTAGRCTTTGTCAGCATGCAGAAAATTATATATAAGTGGTTGGACCCTTTGCTTTTCTAAGTCATAATAAAATGTATAGAGAATCTCTATGAAAAGATTGTATGCATGTGATGATTTTCATATTGCATTAGGTTTATAAAAGGGATATAGAGGTAGAAAGTGGTTATTACTCTGCTTTTTATTGTAGGTGTTTRAAATTAGTTATGCCCCAATAAACATGCAGGTTGTTACGAGTTTCTGTTGAGAATTATAACTCATAATACAATCAATTTTTTCTAATGGTTATTTCCTTTTAAATTGAAAAAAMAYWTYTSTSTSYAMARMGYRTGWRWWTTWTRTRWGWKKYSYCWYRTSTYTTTTTTTWAWGAAAACTATTCTTTTCAAGGATTTTTCTGTGAGGAGGAAGAGAAAATGTGGTAAAGTGTGTGATCTGGGCAAGTTTGCCTTCTGTTTTGTGTTTTCTGATTATAGGAAAAAAGCTACACCAAATTTCCGTCTCAACTAAGTGATCAATTTTCTTCATCTGAAGATGAGTCACTTTAAAAAATGAATAATAATTTTTAATGTGGGCTAAATCTCAAACAGTTTTAACTTACTATGTAAATTTGTCTTCAGTTATAAAAAGTATCTTTGTCAGGGCTGAAAGATGGAAAAATCAGACATTTTGATACTTTTGCTGTTATATACGCAAGTTTCATCTTTCTAGTGTCATTATTTTWAATATTTTTCCTTTATTCTAAAAGAATACAAAATTATCCAAGTCACATCTATGTCTCTATTGTTTTGGATCCTTAATTTAAAATATATTTTTTGCAGCACTGTGTAGAATCCGCTACTTTTCTCCCAGGTACTTGTGACAGCTTTTCAGGCAGCTATGAACACTATGCCTTGTCCATTTATTCTGCTCCAAACTCACTGGGGCTTSAGGTAGGAAATGACATCTCACCTCATCCAAGGCAAACTCTGATCTTGGGTCACAGTTTCCCTTTTTCTCTTTCCACCCTCTTGACTAAATGCAAATTGTAACAGAAGATAGGTTAAACACTAAGAGTTGAAATCAATTCAGGCAGGRGAGAGAATTGAAGGTCTTCTGTAGTTTGACTGAATACACAAAGCACTAGTGGGTAATTATAACAAAATGGTGAAAATAAAGAAAAGAGAGATTTTTCATGAAATAAACAGTATATTTCAAGCTATATTAAATTTGTGCTGTGCCAGCTATAACTTTGCAGATAACATGGGATTTCAGTGCTGCCATGACAGGCTATATCCTATATATACCCATATTTGGAAACTGTCTCTCTTGAGGAGAGTTTGGAATGCAGAGACTTAGACAAAGAAGGAATTTTTCCTTGATTTTAAAAACAGCTAAGAGTGATCCAACGGAGTTTAAAGTGATATTTTTGTTTTAACATGATTGGTACTTACGAATTTACTGAAATCGCTCTTAAATTCTAAGATGCTAAGGCATGTAGAACATCTGTGCTTGTAATGATGATACAGGTTCAGTTCTTATGTTTGTGTTTGCACCAGCATTTTACAATGATTATGTAGATAATTTGGATCACACAAAACTGCAAGGAAATCCTTGGAATTGTTTTTGCTTCCTATTTAGAAAGCTTAGGAAAACAAATCTTATGAAAAATTTCTATTAACCTCTGTATATATTTTTTGGATTTAAAAAAAAATTGATGTAAACATGTACTTGACTTTTTTTTTTAAATAGAGTTGATAACATTTTATTGGAGTTTCTACTCCATAGGGTTACTAAGAGAGGATTTTTGTTGGTTTTTTGGTTTTTAAAAATGTTATTCCTGAATGAGAGTGGAAAATGATCTAATTTTTCATACCCCTTTTGGTCAACTTATTAAAGATTGAACATGTTCCCAATATTACTTTGCCTACTTGAGGCTGAGGAAGAAGAATTAATTTTTTTCTGAGGGTTTTCAGCACTGGTAAAGAGTATGCAGGCAGAAGATTGTGTTGGCATTCTACTTAAAATATCGATATGTCATTTTGAGCATTTTGAGAGATTTCTATTCTAGCTTAGATACTGTCACATGGACTGAAAAAAATGATTGAATGGCTGTGATCAAAAGATTGTAAAAATGATTCTGCCTTGGCTGTAGCACTCAGAATAMTTACAGCTCATGACCTGAATGGGAAAATCTTTTGAAAAGTTTTGCTGGACAACTAAAGGAGAATTTACATCTGCAGACCTTTTTTTTTTTTTTTGGCAATTACTTCAAACAAGAAAGTAGCTGTGCTTTTTGGATGTGGCTGTTTTAAGCTCATGCATGAAAGAGGTGAATATTACATTTTTGCTGCAATAGAGCATATTTTCTGTCTTGGTACTTGACTAAGAAATATATWAAAAAATGGAAAACAAGGATTTCATTTATTTCAGTAACATAGCATAGGTTTTGCTTTTAATTACAGTTGCATAGACATAATACTGATTACAAAATGAACAGACTMTGTGACAAAATATAAAATGAAAGCATGGTCATTGCTGAAAGAAAACCTCAAGTAATTGCTTTAAAACCTCTTTCTATTTTAAGTATCTTTTTCTTTGGATAGTAAAAGACGTGTGAGGAGTCTTTGCTGTTTTTCTATTTGATGTGTGTTTAAACTTTCCTCCAAAGTTCACAAAATCCATTTTTAGGATGTAGTTCAATCACCTCTACCATACATCTGCTCATCTCACAYTGCTGCTTTTGTAGTTATTGACTTCAGTGTAATAAAGTGCAATGATTTTTATATACAACTATGTACATGAACACTGTAAAGTACATTAAAATATTATAAACCAAATGAAATAGTTTTTGTCAATCATCAGTTTGTGTGCTTGTCCTGATCACTGTCTAACCCACCAGCTTCAAATTACAGCTGATAATAAAATGTATTGGTTAACATATCTATTTATTTATTTATTTATTTATTTTTACATAAAGTTGTGATTTTTGGTGTATTTCAAATGACACAACAATAAGATTATGGATTATTTTATCATGTAAATATTTGCTTGGACTGTTCATGAGACTTGCTAAACTCCCTTGTTCACAGTTGACAGTAACGCTGAAATGCATCCAATTAGTGAAAACAACAATTTTATTGAGGCTGCACATAGTCTCAGGTGCTTTTAGTTAAGAAAATTTGATAAAAGTATTGGGAAAAGCCATTCTTATTACTGTGTAAACTGCATATGAGAGTGGGAGGGAAACTCCTCCAGCACCTCTTAAAACTGAATTTTAGTATTGTATGCTGTTTAYTGGTGCTATGAACTGTTACAGAACTGTTGCATAACTATTGTTCAAATCCTTGGCTGCTACATTTTCTCCTTCCAGGTCACATAACTTGCTAAATGTTTTTGAGACAGGGTTGAGAGGCTGGATTTCTTTAAAGTCTGAGAATTATTACAGTGCCGTATTTGTTTGATTTAATTAATAAAAATTGTATGAGGTCCTAGTGTTTGTAATATTAAATGCCTAAATAATTGCTCTAAAAAAGTCCTGTTCTTGGTTCACTCTTTGCTTCTCTGCTTTCCTCCAGGTTTTGTTGTGGGAATAAAAAGTGCAGATGCAAATTCCACCTATTCTCTTATTCATTGTTTTGGCACTCATGGTGCTGTGGCAATTTGCTTATTTGACCATTGTACACTCGACTACTGCATTTTAAAGAAAAAAAAAAAAAGAGTTACCATTATTTTTGTTGTATTACTGAGATATTTATTATGGTTATTTGCATGATGTATTCTAAGTGAATCTGAGTTCAAGGGTTTTATGTAATGGCTACTTACTAAAACAATTACTTTGTTATTCTGCACATAGATAGGCAAAAATAAATGGGAAAAGTTACGTCTGCATGATTCTGAACTGCAGGGATCTGCACGATTCTGTTAAACACAAGTTACTGAGGCTGACAGGTTTTAGAATACCTGAGAGGTCTGCAAAAATTGAGGTTTTGAGAGCAACATTTGTTTTCTGTGGCGTGATCACTGAAGAGGTTTTTTTTTTCTGTAAGGTTCCCATTTGTCTTGATWTTGTCCAGCTCCTTTGACAGTTCCTCTATCCACTGGAAGCTTTGCCAAAGGAGATTTTGTAGTGCTGGTGGAAATGACTGTGTTTTGTGGTTGATTCAGGTTTCAAGGGCAAGAAATGTGACTTGAAATAGTCCTAAAAAAACTCCTTCAGCAATATGCTATCTAATAGTTAAAAATTACATTAAACAGTGTCCATTTCTGAACATTTTGTGTTTACTTGCCAGTTTTTACAGTACTTGTTAAGAGGGTAACGCATATTCTCATTTTCTTTGTGCCCACAGAGCTACAGAAAATTGCTAATATGCATTCTAAAAAGCTATTAGCAGTTTTGATTGTTGTTTCTTTAATTACAATTCATATTATGTAAATAAGTGTTCTGTATTTTCATTTTCTCTCTCTTTGTTTTTTTTATCCAGATTCCACCAAGAAAATTAAGGATGTCTTAGAAGAATTCCATGGCAATGGTGTATTAGCAAAATATAATCCTGAAGGGGTAATTTTTCTTGTTTCTTAATGATCAGAAATGATGGGAACAATTTGCAAATGCTGTAGCCGATCTAAGCATTTGAAATAGAAGATTATTTTATAAATCAGGTGTTTGGGGTATTTGAAACTGTTTAAAAAAGAGAAAACCAGGATGCTCTATGGTCTGGAATATCCTTTTAGTCAGCTGGAGTCAGCTATCCAAGCTGTGCTCTCTCCCAAATTCTTGTGTATGTTCAGATACCTGGCTGGTGGGCTGGGCTGAGGAGAGAAAAGGCCTTGACTCTGTGTGAGCACTGCTCAGCAATAACCAAAATATCCCTCTGTTATCAACACTGTTTGCAGCACAAATCCAAAACACAGCTCCACACAAGCTACTGCAGAGGAAACCAACTCTATCCCAGCCAAAATCACAGACACTCCCTCCTGTCCCCCCACCCCAAATAAAAAACAAACACCCAAAACACCTCCACAACCCTTATGATAAGGTTAATAAGACTTTTCAAGTTTTTAAAGATTGGAACTGTTAGGCATAATTTTAAAAGTTATAAAAGTAAAATCCATTAACATTTGTTTTTTAATTTCTGTTTCTCTTGGGTTGTTTCTGGTACTGGGATTTTCTGATGTTGTGAAACAAAGAATTCAGCTGAAAAAAAGTTGTGTGTGCACATTGTCACTACAGATTCACCACTAGACAAAGTATTCTGGTTTGGCTGGTAGAAAAAGCCAGATTGTTTTCTTTTCTTATCTTSAACTGAAATTTGCATTCACTTAGCACATCCTAATAGAGTGATTCAGAATGTAGCTAAATAAAACCTGTTTCAGTAATGTTTCTAATAGTAATATTTCTGACTGTGCTCCCATTATGTGAAATTCAAGAWAGAAAAATGTGCTAACCATTATGAAAATTACTTGATCTTACATTTCAGGATGTAAAAGACAAAATTTATTGGGAACTTATTGGCAATAATACAATGATTGTCAACTAATGAGTTATAGCTCAGTAAGTATTGAAAAATTATTTGGTGCTTTGAACTTGGCAAAGCATAATGTTGGTCTTTTTTGTCAGTTTCTGAGGAAAAAACATTATAACTCCATAAAATTCTAGTTAAATACATTCATAAATGGATGGGAATGCTGTGATCATCTACTTTATTCCCCAATGTAACATAGGGAGACCTAGGCTGTAGGACCTCCTTACCTGCTTTTTGTTGGAATGTTGAAATATTTTTGGTTTTGTTCTTTTTTTTTTTTTTTTTTTTTTTTTTTTNAACTGATAAAATGGTCTTAATTTGTTATAAATATTTTTTTTCTTCTAATTCTTCACATATTTTCAGTCATCATACAACATGTTCAGTTTTGTGAAGTATATCTTATTAAAGTAAGAAATAACTGTGCATTTTCTGCATATTTAAATAATATATTGMCATATTGGTAACATGTCAAATTATCAATTGTATATAAACATCCTTACTTAAAGTGGTGTGATTAGTCYCTTTCGACAAAGTCATTCTTCCAATTTGGGGCTGTGTGGAAGTTGAGTTGTGGCAAGATGGATACCCAGGAAATCTGCTCTGACTAAAGCGAGATGAATTGGCAAAGTCAGTGCAAAGCTGGAATTAATAAGCACAGCTGGTCTTGAGACAAGTCTGAGACTTTGCATGGTGTCTCCCTGTTCTTCATCTCACAGTTATTCATTTCCAGAATCCTGCCAGTGTATTGAAACATCCAGGAATTACAGAGCAGCAGAGTACCCAAGGCAGGGAGCAGGATGGGAGAAGGGTGGGGGAGAGAGGAATTCAAGCCAGACACCCTCTGATGACTTCAATGTTTTCAGCAATAATTAAGCTATTCACCACTACTATTGGACCCAGGCTAACTCTGACAGCTTTTGCATTTTGCTATTTAGTGCTTAGACTTCAGGGAGTGCAACATAAAGAAAACATAGCTAGCAACAAAGCTGCTTTAGGTCTGGTAAGGTTTGTTAGCTCAAAGTTCATGCTATAAGCTGCTGAACTGGAAGCAAAGTGGCTGAAATATCCTCTGCCACTGATTGAATATTCTATCCTGACAGGAGAGCTGCCTTTGCACGGGTATGTCTATACTTTTGGCATGCTTTCAGCCTGCTGTGTGAATAAATTCTTTACAGAACAATTTGCAAGTTGATTTTATGYGTTTGGATGAGGACTCTGTGGATTGGATGTAATTAATTATTATATGTAAATGAGATGACAAAAATTAACTGATCCAGCTGGCATCAATCTTAGTGTAGCTATTTATTTCTATATATTCTGGACATCACTATTGTTTTGCCGTTATGTTTTGTAGAGGATACAACCATATTTCCATTTTACCTGTCTCTTTCCAAGATCATTATGTCAGAAACAGTCCAAATTTTTTTCAGTCTTATACTACCAAAAGATAGTGCCAGTTTTTTTACCAATAAACATGGGACATAGACCTGTGGGAATATTAGCAGAGTGATGTATTTACTTAAATATTTACCTATATAGTTAAAGTGTTCAGGAATTTATTCCACTCCATTGGTTCTACAATGCAGTTTTTATTACATGCTGATCTAATGGAATGCAAATAGCAAAAGAAAAACCATTGGTATTCATAACTTGCTACCTGAAATAGTCTGGTTTATTTTTATGTTATTTTATATCTTGTTGACTGAGTGGATTTTGGGATTAGGGGGAATGGTGTATCTAGTTATGACAAGTTCGTCTACTATAGAAGTTTGTTTATGGAGCTTTTACTCTCTGCTTYCAATGTAAGAGAGATACCTAAAATTTCTACAAATGCAACTGAACACCTGCCTTTTCACCTTCTTCTCTAAGTCAGTATCAAAGTAATTAAGAGTGGATTTTATACAGGGTATAAGACATACAGGTAGGCTAAGACCAGCCTCTGGGAAAGCTGTGATTGATAAATATTTTTACACCACATTTGAGATGTGTTTGTATTAATTGTTTTCATCCATTTCATTTTGAGGGGAGCATTGAATAGGTTGGCAAGAATTAGGAAAACAGAGCTAAAGACAGTGTCTAAATGGGCAGTAAGTACACAGCATTGTGTGCTTCTAGTCCTACTGTTGTCATTCTTTTTCAGTGCATTCCTATGATTTCCTACTTGAGGGTAGGAAGGCTCTGCAGAGGGATCTGGACAGGCTGGATCTTTATGAAAYTCCTGCTGGCCTGGCCCCATCCCCTGGTGCTCCTGTACGTGCCCTGTGATGGCTCTGAGGATCATCTGATCCGTGATCCTCCCACTTGGAGTTTAGAAGTATTCAGTTCTGATAAGTTGTTTCATAAATGACTCTTCTAAGTAAGAACTTTTTATGCTAATTTGAAGTACACAGGGATGAAAGACTAACATTGTATTTATTTTTCTTTCTTGGTTATCTGTTATTGCATGTTTAGAAATAAATTGCTTGCATTTTCTGATCAAGACTAGAGTGCTGACTTAGAGCCATTTTCTTGACTTATGTGCTAATGCGAGAAAATGGGATATTCTATCTAATGTCTTAAACCTGCTCATCTAAATCACTAACCTTTCACTAAAAATATTTCTATTATAAAAAAAGAGCTTGAGTGTTATGACACTGCACTAATGTATGTATGTTCTTTCTTTCCTTGCATGTGTTACAGAAACAAGATATACTTAATCAAGTAAGTAATGTTAATTTGATTTTTTTCTTTCTTTATGCATAGGTGCAGTATCTTTTATTTTGTAAGCTTCTATTGAKATGTACTTACTAATAAATACTGCATGTGGCTATTCTTTCAGATAATACAGGAATTTTTAAATCTGAAAGCAGAGTGCACTCCTTTTCTACTGGCAGAATTTTTCACTGGGTGAATTTCATTTTTGTCATTCACAGTACATAATTTTATTAACATTAATTGAGTTGAATATGAGAAATGAGAGCAAGTAATTGACTTGTTCTGTACTTGTCACAAAAATTCCTCTTTACTGTGAGATCTCGTAATGGTCTGTATTGTTCTGAAATGACAGGAACACGTYTCAGAAAGAAATATGAAATGCCGATTTCTATAACCATATAATACCATTTATATGTAGCAGGCTTAAAATTGCAGATTTAGTATTTTGAATAAGGCTTATAGTGTGCTTTAAGTGATTGTGGCTTTACAACAATTGCAAGAGARATGGTTAAAATGCTGATCATCAAACCAAGAAGCTACTCCTGAGAAACTTCAGTAGCCTAAAACCAAGTATAAAAATAAAATGGGGAAAAAATAAGCTAGGGAAGAAAGACTAATCAAAGGGACTAGTTTTTAAAGTGACCTAGTTATTCTTTCTTCATAGCACAAAGRTGTTAAAAGCTCTGGCTCTACTGTTCTGGGAAGAGGCAGCCAGAACATGAGAGCAGTGAAAAAATCAGAGAGAGTGAAAGAATTAATTTTATRGGATTAGTCTTGTAGAAACCCCTCCCTTTCTGGGGTCAGAGGCCAGTTAAACTTTTGGAGATGTGTTAGTAAGAGCAGAACTCCCTGTTCACAAAAGGACTTTCTTCAGATGACCAATGTTTTGTTGTTTGTTTGTTTTTTTGTTTTCTTTAATAAGCTAACAGTGACTGCAGAGGATCCTGAAAGAGAAGGTTTCATTATTAAATCAGTGTGTCTGTGACCAATCTTGAGCATCATCTCATCAGTATTTAGCTAATTACTTTGTCAAACGAGTAGATTAATACCAATAGAATAAATAAACTAAACCAAAATTGAGAATTAGCATCACGCTGGAAAAGCTTGATGATGTTATGGACTATAGGAAATGGAATGAAATGCACGTATGCAGAGTACATTATAGTGTTCCCTGGTGCTACTGGCATTGTCAGTTACCTTGATGGATATGCAGTTGATTACAAGATGAATGCAAAGAAACATTAATGTTTGGTATGGCTGAAGAGCAGAAAGATGTTACTGGGATCTTGTAATAGTGTTGCTGTGGCCATGGCAGTCTGAAAAGGAGACAAAATTTGTAAAAAGGTATTGTGTTTCAGGCCCCTTAACGTAAGTGGCAAAGTAGTTTGAATTTCRAGCACACAGAAATATGGTTTGAAAGGGTATTTTGTGTTCTTTCCTTCAGYTATGTTCTTTGATGTGACAGAAGATATTAAATTACTGCAAAGAYCTTCCCTTATTATAATATATTAAATGGAGTATTTCTACTACAGATAGGGAGATTTAATTTTCTATAAAAAAAGGTACAGCAGGAGTCACATCKTTCTACTTTTGTGCAAATGATGGGATGGAGTGAACTCAAATTGGAACTAAATTAATTAACAGAAGGTTAGTAGGATGTGCAGTATTATAGCATATATGATGTAGGAGGAGTATGTCCCTCACATGTAAGAAGCTTAAGTTGTATCTTTTTTTTTTGCTACAAAAGAGAAGAATGTGGCATCTTGTGTGTTTCACCAGCTGTAAACTCTAGGTTTCAGACTCTGGGTACTCTGTTTTTCTGGCTCCATGGGCAAAATTTCTAGGGAAAGCTTTCTGGATACTTAGAGAATTGGGAAGCCTGCCAGGAAGGGTGCTGGCAGTGTGGCTGTGAGTCTGCTTTCTGTGGAGTGTGTTGAGGGCATTAAAGTGTAAAATATTTCAGACAGTCAATTTCTGCTGCAAAAACTGTTCAGTTTTGAACATTTTTTATGATCTTTAGTGGTCTCTCTATCTTCTTTTCTCACTCTGTGCTACCAGTGCTAATCTCCCTGTTTGATACCCTCCTTCCCTTCTGACACTTCTCTGTCCTAAGAACYCATTTTTACCCTTTTTATCCCTTACATTTTTGTATCATACAGTACCTTAAGTTTAAGCTTTGTGAGCCTAGTATCACTTTCATTTGCATGTCACATGTTAAAAAAAAAAACAATTTAAAGGCCTTTAGGCAGGCTAATTATGATTGGAGGGTTGTTTATTTTCATTATGAAGAACACTATATTTTGTTTTGTGTTGGTTTTTATGGCTTCAGCTACGTTTGATTCACCTGTATGGTGGCATCTACATAACTTTTATGAAACTGCGCAGAAGAACAAAATATAGCAAAAATACTTTCAATCATAATTATTGCAAGAACTAACAAATGGAAATATCGTGAAGTCTTCTTGTGCTACAGGTATTGGAATATATGGATGTATAGATATATAATTGAGCAGATGCCACTGCTCATATCCTTTTAGTTCTTTCTGAGCTATACTTTTAAATASTGGTGAGGAGAAAATCAAACTTAGTTCAGTTAGTATAACTCCACTTTTACTAAAACTTGTACATTTACTTAGTACAAAATGGATGTATCTTGTTGACCACTGGAATGGGGTATTTTAAATCTTTTTCTATTGGTGTGTGTGATTATTCCAAGTGAAGCTTCTAGTTAGGCTGAGATTATGTTAAGATTGTGTGAGATTGAGCACAGTTCATTTGTGAAGTGAAAGTTTATTMATTTGGATTCTTCAGAACTATAAAGATGGAGGGGTGAACAGTAATTGGTAACCTGACATTGTCTCATATTACTTTTCTTGCTAAAAGTATTGTAGCGAGTATTTTTGATAAATGTGGCTGAAATAACCTCCAAAGGTTTGCAATGCCCAGAGAGCATCATTGCAGGTAAAATATGTGAGAATACTACTGCCATAGAACATTCATAGGAAAATGATTTTTATGATTTTTAACCACATTATGAAAATGCCCATTCAGACATATTTGTCTGTGAGTTGTTTTTTTATACAATCTCCACAAGCAGAGAAATCGATTGTTTAAACCAGAACTTTTTGTCATAACTGACTTTTTCCAGGGATTCATTTATTTTGCTATTTTATTTGGCTTTTGTCTGAAMCATGCCACCTACCCCATTTTTCCTGACCAATTCTTCTGGGACAGAAGGCAATATATCTATTTGTCACTTTGTTTGGTATGCAATAATTTCAAGTTGATTCTGGGTGATAATCTCCTACAAGATCTTTCTAGAAGCATGTGCTTTACCACTCTTTCTTCTTTAGAAAAAAAACCAAAACACCTTTGTACAATAAATATGGCATATTTAGTGAAAGTACTGTATTAAATACAAGTGCTTATGTGTGTAGTACTTATAAATATATACACGCATGTATAGAATTATGTACTAAAGAAAACCTGCTGATAAAAAAGTGTTTTGGGCTTTTTTTTTTAACATATGTGTAAGACTGGGATGAGACTGCAGTAGCTGGTGGATACATTCCACACTTATTTTGGTAGTTAGCATCAATTTGTTTTAATAACATGAGAATGTTATGCTTAAAAATCTAATTATTGCATAACAATGGAGTTTTTCCATTTGCATTTTGGATRTTTTGTTGAGTTTATTTATTTGAAGAGCTGAGGGAAAATTTTGGCACTAATATATGTCTGTGTATTGGTAATATCCAAATATTATTTGTCCATATGGAATATTTGGTAGGAGCAGCCTGTGAAAGCATGTGAGCTTTTCTAATTTTTTTTTAACATTCATATCAATAGAAAAGAATTTCCATGTTGATTTAACAACAAAATAGTTTTATTTGGTTACCAGAATTTCMAACATTAATTATGTAAAAACTGTATTAAATGGAATATTTAGATCAGGAAATGCTTAGGACTTTGAATTTAAACCAAATTTTACCATGATGCACAAAGCCAGTCTTCATGAGGAATTGCAAATTTAATTTGAATTTCTGCTCTATGAGCATTGGAAATAAATTTTAAACMCCCAGAACTTACGCATTCTCATTTAATCAGTGGGTTTTAGCTTGCTAGTCCTCTATATATAGTTTCTCTGCCTTTCTTCCCCATATTTTGGCAAAAGTCAGGCTTTGAAACTTTGTAATAATTAATGAATCTTCAAGACTTTGACTTCTATGGGGATGCTTTAGCATTGGTGTTCACAGTTAATCATGTAATTGTCACTAATGCACTTGCCTTAGTGTATGCCATTGTTGCCATAGCTCTGTGTGTGAATCAAGACCCTGTAACATCTGCTATGGTTCAACAGTTCATTTTTCAGATATTGGGTCAATATAAACAGTTTAAAAAGAAATAATCAGTGAAAGAAACTTACCCAAACCCAAAAAATAACCCAGAGCAATTACTGTCAGTAGATGAAAGCTGATTACATTTTWGGCACATTTGGGGATCAGGCAACACAATTTAAAAAGTAATTAATTGAAAATTACATTTCAATATAATTCTCTTTCCATTATCTGTGAAATGTTCTTTTTAATAAATGAAAACCATATGTCATCGAAGTATCTTGAAATGAATTATTTCTCTCTTTTTTTTTTTTTCTCTCTTACATTCTATTTTTCATGATGCTGAAAATAGTGACTTATGTTGAAATATTTTGTACAAATCTAAAAGAAGAAAAGWCCAAAGAGAATGTGGTATTTTAAAAGAATTTATGGGTGGAGATTAATTTCAAACACTAGATCATGTCTTGTTCCCATTTATGTGGCCAGCGTGGTGGGGAGGAATAAAAGGAGTTATTCTTCTACCCCTCCCTGCCCTGCTCCATCCACAATAGCATCTCTTTCATCAAGAGACTATAATTTTTTTGGTGTCTTGTGAGGAGAAAGAAATTGGAATCATACAGCTTCTCTTCCTTCTTTCTACATATCATTCAGTAGAAGTGGTCATTGCATTTACACCAACTAGGAAAATGCAGGAGACAGACCTCTTCTGTTGTTCAGTGATTTTTAGGATGGACCTTGAGTCAAAATCTTACATCTTCTCAATAAATTACTGGTTCTCTTCAAATATCTTAGTACGGTAGAAGTTAAAATATTATGTAGCTAGTTAAAACCTCTCTAGTGTTTTCTTTATAATACAATAAAAGGTGTGGAAATTTACTTGTATGTATCCTATTTTTCACCGAGGAACCAAGTTTTTTGTATTCTCAGTGTCAGGATATAGTGGCTTGGTACGTCTATACCATGGAGAGTTCTATGTGTTGGCACAGAACACACACATAAAAGCATTAATCTTCAAAATATACATACTTGGATTTTTCTTGATCTTGCATATCTSTGTTTACTATCAGTGAAGCAGAAAAGCGAGTTATAAAATTGCACAGGTTCTCTGATGTAAGAAAAAGTCAAATATGCAAAGTGTTTGGAGAAGGAAGAACAGGAGGCACCTTCATAGCCTGTTGTGCCAAAATCAGGAAAYAGAGACCTGAGCAGGACCTGTGATTTTAGCTGAGTGTTGGTCTGTGTATGTCTGATTCAAAATCAGAAGAAGCTTGAAATTGTCTGCTGTTTTGCCAAGCAAAATTGTAACTGCTACTCGGAAACCAGTCCTTCAATTCCTGTTCTTCCTGAGACTGAGACTCACCCTCTRTGAGGCAGCACTAAATTATTGTAATGTACTTATCAGTGAGTGCTTGAGAAGAAACAGAACTCTTATCATAGTAATTGGAGATTTTTTAAGTATATTAAGCATAGACTGATGCCCATTTCTTTTTCCTTGGAGCCCCTCAAATTCTGCTTATCTGGGGTTCAAAAGAAATACTGAAGTTTGGGAAATGAGCTTTGCTTTGTGGCATTGGTGTAGCATAGAAAGAGAAGTAATATACAAGCATTCTTTAGTGGTGTTAGTAAGGTAAAAAGCATCTTATCACATATTAGATACATTGGATACRTTGCAAAGAAGTTCACATATGATCATGATAGCACTATGGAAAGCAGTGGTTGCTTTATTTTCARGTTTGTAATATTTTGTGCAGTAACAGAAGAATAAAATTCCAGATTACTTTGTTAACTGTGAATAAAATGAGATTTTTAGTGCCTCTAAATATCTCAAACTGATTTTAGTGGTTTTATTTCTTCACAGTTGTGAATTATTTAGTCAAAGTAATCAGTKTCATCCTGGAAACTCTTGAAATATGTAGTTTATCCTGAAAACTTTTTATCTGATCAGTTGCCAGGTCTTTAATTTCTTTGTGACTTCCAATTCTTTAAAGTTAAAATGCCTTAGTAACTTTGTTTTTCCTAGTTTAATGATTGCCATTTGTTCAAATGTGTCTTTTCATGCTTGCTTGCTGTTCTGTCATATGATTTTTGTGTGGTGTATTAAGAAGGATGAATTAGTGTTCAGATTCAGGGAAAAAAATAGCATTAGCTAATGGTTTGGGTAGGAATATGATTTAATTCTGTGATCCCTGCCATGGTTAGGGACACCTTCCATTAGATSAGGCTGCTCAGAGCCCTTGAACACTGCCAGGGATGGGRYRTCCAACTTCTSTGGGCAACCTATTCCAGTGCCTCACCATCCTCACTRTAAATAATTTCTTAATATCTATCCTAAATCTACCCCTGTTCAGTTAAAAGCCATTACACCTTGTCCCATCTCTACCTGCCCTTAYAAAAAGTCCCTCACCAGCTTTTTTGGCAGCCCCTTCAGGGACTGARWGGTGCTGTAAGGTCTCCCCAAAGCCTTCTCTTCTCCMRMCTGRGYARCCCCAGCTCTCTCAGCCTGCATTCATAGGGGAAGTTTTCTGAGATGTAAAAGGACAACAAAAGAGCAGGATAAAGAATTGTCTACATAATTGTCTTTTTAAATATATAGGTAGGTAAAAAACAGGTAAATATCTCAGAATGCTTGATGAGCCATTAAGGAATTTATCAGGAGCTTTCAGCAGCTGGGGAAGAAGGAACTACAGTGTTCTGAGGATGTACTTTTAGATTTTATCTCAGTTCTTCTGCTGAGTGCAGATTATTCTTTATAACTCTAAAAAACCCTCTTTTTTTTGTGCTCCATCACCGTTTTCCTTAATAGTGTCAGGCAGCTGCTCCAAGTAGGKTGCCTACAAAAGTGGTTGAAATCTCTGAGTCAGAATCTGGGGTCTGTAGCTCAGTTCCAGCCTTCTTCTCCACCCCATGCAGAGTTACCCAGTGATGCCTTCTTGATAGCAGAGATGCAATGGAGAGAGGGTTGTGAGCAATTTTGGAAGAAAGACTGATAATTTCCGCCTCTACTTGCCTGGCCCAGATATTTCCTTCCTACATAATCTGTCCACAAAGGGCATCATCTCTCTCTTTCCAAATTTTATTTTAAGTAAAAGAGGTGCTATATGGTATTATCTTTTGCAGCTGATACTTTTTTTTTTTTACCCATATAACTAATGTTGCTTTAGTTTTGCATTCTCATACTTCATAAAATGTGTCAAGGCGTAACAGAGTTCAGTGATAAACTTTTACTGTATTTTATTATTCTAAGAATGGTATTATGAGGATAATTCTTGGCCTAATTATTTCTGTTTCATCCTGGTTCTTAAAGGGCTATTTGAGTGGAGGAATTTTCTTCAAAGTAATGGGAGTTGGCMAAGCAAATCTTAATTGTTTGTAGCTTCCTTGTAAAGTGAAGGATGCCACAAGCCAAAAGCTTCAGAAAAATTTCCACCACAGCACATTGGTTGGGTATGGTTTCTTCACCAAGAGCAATCCAGTTGAAACTATAGATCTGGGAAAATCTCTCTATCTTTGCTTAGTCAGATGTCATGACAGGARTGTTCTCATAATATGTGGAAATAAGACAGATTAGTCTGCTTTGTTTCACTATAATGAAAACTGCTTCTTTCGTTCGTAAACAAAAGAAAGTAACAGTGAGTTTTTGCACTGGTGGAATTTTTTATATACAATCTTTTCATGGCATAAACATTAAAAAGCYTCCTACTGTTAGATCTTTTGGGACTAATACATACTTCCCAAAATTTAATTGTAAAATATATGCAGGATATGAGAAGATGTTGTAGTCCCAGAGGCCCTGAGGTACCTCACTGAACAATATGTAATTCCTGTTTGCTGCTTCATTTAATAAATAGTGCTGTATCTGATAGTATGCATAGATGAAGATCCTGAATGGGTTATTTCCACTCTGAGTAAAGATAGCATCCAACTCTGGGATGACATTTTAAAAAAGAAAAGAAATAAAAAAAATATGGCATCTATTTTCTATAAAATTTACCTAAGCATGTTAAATTTATCCATGTGTCCAAAGAACTGCCTCAACAGCTGAAACATTTTGGCTTCTTTTTTTCAAACATCTCTTTGAATGTATCTTCAGATCACCTTATTCATAGGAGTATATCAGTAATTTATTTAGTCACATTTTTACAAATAAATATTTAATGATTTTGTTGGCATAGACATAGAGAAACGTGATTTTTCTGCTCTCAGTTAAATTTCTGGTATTGCCTATGTCTTCTGATCGTTCCCCTTTCCTTTTCTCCAAGGTGGATATAGATATAWTTTTTTTTCTTGATTTTAGGTATTTGGAAACATTGAGAAAATCTATAAGTAGGAAGTAACTTTTCCTAAAAATATAATAAAACTAATATTATATTAATTTTATGGTTTAAATTAGCTGAAACTCAATGGTGGTTTTGAATGTGTGCTTCTCTGGACTTATATCAAAATCTTTCATTACCAAATGAAGTTTTATTACCCAGTAATACAGAAGCCTTATTTTGTAGAGTTTCTTTTTGTAAAACATAATAAAAGGAGCTCCAATAACTTGGTGAATCAGTTTGGCATATAAAAATAGAAATTCAGTTTTATATGATTAGTATAAAATCCTTTATTTTTCTGTGACCTACAGGCAAGGATTTTGGTACCCTTTTTATTAGARCCAAAGCTAAAACAGCAGAGATTTTTTTCTTCTTTTAGACTCCGTCAGAAGATTTAGGCCAAATTATTTAAAAATCCTTTCATGTTTTTCTGATTCAACTATGTCCTATTTTAGCTCTCTGTGATGATGAAAATTTTCGTGAAATCCCTAAACTTGTGATCATAATCTCCCTGTGCCCTGAAAGACTCTTGTGAAATGGAATGAATTAATTCATGTGCCAGGCTAATTGTTGTCAGTTTGGTACATCCTCTCACGCTCTCATCCCCTCACTTGGGAAACGTCATGGAAAATGCCTTCTAAAATGCTAAATCCTTCTTTCTCAGGTTCATTTAAATTCAGCTGGAGCTTCTGGAARGCAAGCAACTGTTGAAAATTAAGCAATTAGCCTGCATGCTTAAGAAAACCACATCCACCATTATGGTTTATATATTATTCGATGTTATTGATCTGAACTGCTTAATTAATATTTGAGAATTCATTAGSATAAATAAATTATTTTCAAACCATACCAAAATTCTCTGAACTTTTCATCTGAGAAATTCTGATAATGTCAGTAAGATCTAAAAGGAAGATTGAACATGGTGCATGTTAAGGTGGAAAATTATTGTTCTCTGCTTTCCTTTTTTTTGTCTTTTTGGTTACCAAAATATTGTGCACTACATTTGAAAAGTGGCTGGGGTAATTAAAGGAAGGGTCGTTACTTGCTGGAGGATATCCATATTTCAGAAGGTTAAAGTTCCATGAGGAAAAAGAAAAATAGWGTGTAATTGYAGAATAGAGAAATGACTATAATATTGTGTGCTATTTTCTCTGTTGTGAAAGTAGTTTTAAATTAAGCTGAGCAAATGTTTTGCATCTTTAAGTGTTCTGTTCTAAATGAACCATACTCAATACTAAAACCTCTACTTGGTGAGAATGCTCTAACACCTCTCAGTTTCTTCTACAGGGCTCCTCTCAGGATTTCTTTTAAAAATACTTCCATTTTTCTATAGTCTTGTAATAAGTCATATATGTTACAAGGAGAGATAAATGATAGAGAAGGCACTGAAAGCAATTTAAAAGTGAGCCTGTCTTTGAAGGCTCATTCCTTTTTCATTGGAAGGCTAGATGGATGATTTAAACTGCTCCTGGCTCTGCTTTAGTCTTGGTTCTGTTATTTATTGTAAATCCATTTACAAAAACAAAGAACCAGAAATGACTGTGCTGTTTGAGAGCTCAGTTCTAATTGGATAACCTACACAAATTAYAGTCAGTCCCCTAGAATGTTTTGCAGCTATGGAGTATTAGGATCAGAGATTTTGGGGTTTTAGGCAACAATCTAATCACAGGGCTCTACACATAGATCTCCCTTAGGCAGGACTGGTTTTACACATTCTTTGCATGTGCATTTTTGGCCATTCTAAATATCTCTGATGTGTATTGAAGTAATTTGCCAACTCCTGACTAACTTTCATTATAATTTGAAAGCCTCTGGATGTGTAATATCTGAACTCAGGTGTGTGAATGTTGCTGGGGGAATGCAGGTCACAGAGCAGGATAGAACAGAGGATAAAGCACTTTCAGCTGAAGAGATCTGGCTGTAGAACAGCCTTTAGAAAACCCACACACTTCTTTGATCCTTTGCTGAGCCACCCTGGTTGGTGGCAGTCAGGATGTCAAATATAATAGACATGGCAGCCAAACTGTGTGTTACTTTAGGATTTCTTGTCTTTTTTACCAATTTAGAACATGTGTTGGACAATACTGGCTTAAATGATAGTCTGAGAGTCTTTACAAAATATTGACAAGTTTGAACATCTTTGAGAAAGGTAGTCTTCAGGAAGAAAGAAGTACATAATTTCAGACTTATTTATCTAATTCTCTATACAGGTATACAGGTATAATTCTGAACACATAAGTGAAAAAAAAGTGTAGCATTAGGGATTTACTTRCTGCTGGTAGCTTGGGGGGGACCAATGCCACTCAGGCAGCAGTTTCAAAATCTAAGGTGGCTCTAAACCCAAGAAGTATTTTTTACAGTATATTTACATAAAATCCACAGACAAGGTAAACAAAGATTAATGTAATGCAAAGGTATTTTACAGGTSCCTCCATAAACCATTTTTTAAATGGGATTATCATTCGGTTTATTTTATTTTTTCATTTAGTTATGTTTTTCTGTGTATATGATTTAGTGAAATAGCTAAGACATGTTTCATTAATGCACAATTTAACAAAGCAATTTCACATTGTTAAARTCAGTTGATTTAGTGATTAATGTATTTGTTATGCTTGCAGATAAAGAATACATTTATATAGGGTATATTAGTGTAAATAATTACTGATTTACTTGGATGCTGATACAAATCCTTTTGCCATTGTGATTCATAGTTTATAAACAGTGAATTAAATGTCAGGGATTTATTGGAGAGAAAAATTGTAAAGTTTGTAGCATGAATGAAGCAATGTATGATTTGCCACAGTAAAAGAGTGTGGCTGAAATTGTATGATGAGATAAAGAYAGTGAATCCATGGTGATTATTTCAAGTTTACACCTATCTTGAACACTGTGTACAATTTTTTTTCTGTCTCTTCTATTTTTATCTTTAAGAGGTGAGAGTTTTATTGCTTTCACTTCACTTCTTTCTCAGATGAGGTGTTCTGTGTTGGAAGCTCAGCATAGATACCATCTCTTGCCAATCTTGCATTCCTTATAATGATGATTTACACAAGAACAGTCATATTTTGCAAATTTTGTGTTGTTTGTCCTTTGTAAGGATAAGGATACMCATTTAAAACTATGCCCTTTGGTAGGTAGTCTTAATGGGAAACACCTTATTTAATGTGGACATAAAATTTCAGTATCTTGTAAATATATTAAAAAAATAAAAGTCAGAGACATCGGGGAAGAGAAATATCTGCTTCTAAGTCTTAAAATTATAGTAAAAAAAATTTACGTTGTGACTCAGATTCCAAATTCACTGAGGCATTTTGAAAATTCAATTTAGATTTTCTTTCTTCTGGCATAGTTTCAAGGTAATTCTTGATAGTCTTTTCCCTCCTTCAGCATTCACTGCRGTGAAGTAAAGGAGTGTCATTAGAGTTTTCTTTGGAGAAATGGAGTCTTTCTGAAGCATGGGACAATTTCTCCAAGTCAGTTTTGTGATATCTAGTGGCTTTATCCCTTAATTATGTAATGGTGACAAGTAAACAAAGTAACACTGTGTTTTTCAAATTAATAATTGATAAATTGTTTTAAAATCACATATGTAATGAGTAGTATCAATGATAAATATGCAGTTGTGTCAGTATATTTCAGGATACCTTTATCTTCATTCTCTGTTAGCATTTGTGTCAATATATTTCAGGATACCTATATCTTCATTCTCTGTTGGCAGGATAAAATGGGGTTGTAATGCTTTTTGCTGCTGTGATCCCATTGCTGAACCCTTCCTTGAGGGGGAGGTGCTGATACCTCCCTGGTGATCAGCAACAGGACATGAGGAAATGGAATGAAGTTGCATYGGGGGAAGTTCAGATCAGACATCAGGAAAAGGATCTTCACTGAGARTCGTTGGTCAGTGGAAGAGGCTTCCCAGGGCATGCCTTGGTCAYGGCACCAAGCCTGTCAGAAGTCCAGGAGCATCTGAATGATGCTCTTAGTCATGTGGGTTAGTTCCAGGTAGTCCTGTGAGGAGCAGGGAGTTGAATTCAGTGGTCCTTTTGTCTGCTTTCCAAATTGAGATAATCTATGATTCATTTTATTGCTTAAAACAGACAGTGCTGTTTTAACAGAAGAAATCATCGTTGGAATTTCATCAATTAGCTCTTGCCTTAAAACCAAATTAAACCTAAACAACAAATGTTTTGTGTCAACAATTGTCTAAGTAATGCTGCATGTCTGAGCACTCTCATTTGACTCTTAGAACCTATTTGGGACAGAGTGATTAGGAAACTCTTTGATAAACACCAGCAAAGCCTGTTGCCACCTAGGAAAAGACAGGAGGCATTCAATTCCCTGAATTAGGCATCCARAAATCCCTGGCTTTTTGTCTGCCTAGTTATAGGAAAAGCTAAGACATGCTGAGTTACATCCCTAGGAGCTCTGTAGGTGCCTTTGATTGCTAAACAAGAAACTTAAGAGCATGGAACTTGATTATAGGGTCCTGATGTAAGTGCTCTGAATTTACTCTGGGTTATTTTTGCACTGTGCTCTGAAGTATTGTASCAATACTGTGAATTTTCAAAGTAATACTTAATTCAGTTCACTTTCAAGAATAGGTGTGCCAGTGTATATCTTCAGGAATCAGTATATTCAAATACAGTTCAAAGTTTTTGTCAACCGAATATTATTTGATGGATTAGTATGGTTTTTTTTTTTACAAAGAATTCAAAAATTTTTCTTCCTTTTTTCTTCCCCTTCACTGCAGACAATTGATTTAGAGGGGTTCAAGCTTTTCATGAAGACTTTTCTGGAGGCAGAGTTACCAGATGATTTCATTGAACATCTTTTTACATCATTTAGGAACAAAATCTCTCACTGCAGCCCGYTAATAAAAAATAAACCACAGCACCTTTCTGGAGGTAAGTAATAAAATCAGTAATATGAAAGCTAAAGTTTCCCTTACCCTGCTGTTTTACTTCTAATAGCTGTAAATAYGTGGAATTCTAAACTGCATGCTGAGGATTTTTTGTTCTGGTGTTTGTGAAATTAAACTAACTCAACCATAATATAAAATACTGTGAAAAAGAATGGAAATTAAATGTTTCATCTTTTTAAWTCACAATAATGATGCAGCTGAGACACCAAGTGGACATTGTTTGTCATGTTAATGCTAATCAGATTGCTATGGTTACACGATCTTGTTGCCTACTCCCCTGTATAAACACTTGGAAACCTTCAAGCTTCATGCAGGAGGCTTCTGCTGGTGCTCTACTGTTTCTGTGCCAGTTGCTGCTGCTTCTCTTAATGTTCTAGCTATGATTCTGTTGTTATTAATCCTACATCCTTAGCAGCTACTGAGATTTTAGATGTTGGGTCAGTGTTAGTATATCACTAAAAGTGATTTTCAGTTCAGAGAGCACGGCATACAAAACAGTGTTAAAAACTGTCAACTAAAAATTTTATAAAACCTTGCTGAAGAAATTTGTSGTTACTTTCCTAACTTGAAATACTYGGTTTAGTTCTTCACCAGTTTGTTGAAAAAATCCAGTACCTGAAAGCAGAAGCTAATTCATTGAAATAGTCTTAAATKCTTAGACAGTGTACCAAATGATTTGATAGGAACTTAATTGCTTAAATTCTTTATATGAAGATTAGGTGTCTTCAAACTGTATGTCGTCCAGAAATTGTTTATTTGATACACATGCTACTAGCTGAAATTTTATRTTTTCCTGCAAATACCAAGCACTCGCTTTTCATAGATGTCTCAGTGTATAATACTAATTATAGCCTTTCAGATATTGAATCTGACTTTTTTAATTTTAATTCATGCCATTTTCAACTGTTTTATATGGATGGGTTTCAGTTTTCTTATTTAAGTTTACAGCACTTGTTGCTTCCACTTCCTAGATTTATATTTCCTCAAAAAACCACCAACCAATGAACCAACCAAGCAGAAACTACATTTACATTATCATCTTCTATTTAAACGGTCATTAYATTTACTTAGATTTAGCTAGAAAAAAACATTATTTTCTGCTGGCAAAGCTTACCCACCACATCAGTGGTGGTATGATTTTTCGTAAATACATGGGGTTTTTGTCTGCATTCCCTCACATATTCTCAGCCTCCTCCACTGGCAAAACTACTGTGACAACTACATTTGCTTTTATTTCTTCTTAAATATGTTTTCACAGAGGCATAACCACCATCTCCAATTGGCCCAGGTTTGGTCAGTGGCATGTCCATCATCCTCAGAGCCAACAGCAATTGTCTCTGCTGGACATGGTGGAAGCCTCCAGAAGCTTCTCACAGGTGCCATCTTTTTGGCCCCCCCCCCACTTCCAAAAACTGGGCCAAGCAATACCAAMACATTATGGAATATTAAAAAACTTCTTCTGCTAATTTTTCATGTCTGAAGGGGTTAGTCAAGCCATTTAGACCAGTAATTTTACCCCTTGCCCATAGAAATGCTTTGTAGTGGAATCTCTAAGAGCATGTCTGAATGTATTCTTTATTGTATGTTGCAGTGTATATATTGGCTGGCATAAAATTTCAACATTTTTTTYGATTATGAATATAGATTCTGTTACCTATAAAGACTCAGCAGAACAATTTMATTTCAACTTTCACTCCTTTTAACTTTCCATTGTGTTGACATCATGATTTCATCAATGAGTAGCGTCAGCACTAAAAATGAACCACTCACCCAAATTTGTACTCACTTTTTGCCTGATGAGTCCAATAGCAGCTGCTATTTAATGGTGCATAAATATTTATTRTTCTGTCACATATATTTTCTGATTACTATTATTTAAAAAAATAATCTTTTATGATTCCAGTATTGTATTTTTATGCAATACTGGAATGGCAAGAATGACAGCTGTGGTTTTAGGTCTTGTCAGATTTACAGTTAAATTCTGCCCTGAATAGGTTGTACTCAGCTTTTTTTCATTTTCACTGTAGTTCTCTTTGATATATTTTATTTTTATGYGTAGTAAAATGATAAAAATGATAATTGTATAACATTATTAAGGATGGTGCTGTTATTGTTGTTTAAACTGTATGTTAAGTTTCTTATTCTAATGTTGCATTCTAAATTTTTTTTTCTCCTACACTGACTTTCCCCAGTTTGTAATSAGTTTTCATCTTCTTCTGTTACTAAGTACTTTAGAAATAATATAAAGTGATACCAGCTTAGGAAGCTTCCATATTGTTTTTCTTTGGATAAATTGTTAGATCCAAAACATGTTCAGAGAGGCTGTTTAGTTCACCTCATGCAAGAATTGCTAGTGCTTGAAAATATACTGGTTTTGTAGTGTAATTCGATTTCATGATTTGAACTAAATGTTTCTATCTGATAATTTGGAACATTTAAAGGGAAAAACTGTGCTTTGGTATATTTTAATGTCCAATTGGAAATTATGGAAATCCTTGGTTTTGGATATCTAGTATTTTTTAAATGTTACCAATAGTGAAAAAAACTTGACTGTACTTGAAAATAACTTTGTCAGAAATGTTTGASATTCTTCTGGAGAATGGAAGGGTAAATGAGAGTTAGAGAAAATGACAAGGGAAGTAGCAGGATTAATCAATCTCTCAGGTATGTGTTTGGTTTTCACTTAGYCTCTTTTGGTCCACTCATGTCTGTTTATAAATTGTATTTTCAGTTAAGGTGTCTGAAGAGAGATGGAAACAGATGCCAGGTAAGCAGCAGGACTGGAAGTCATCTGTAGGTCYGTACATTGCAACCAATCCTTCCCMCCTCTGATTATGAAGTAATAATTTAACTGTACCTTGCAGCTGATGATAAGTTAAAAGAGACCTTAAAATTTGGGGKTTTTTTTCATTTGGATTTCAGGACTGTTTATTTTTGGGAAGAGTTATCCCAGGTTTTATAATCCTATTTATTGTGTGAATAAGATTTACATAAGACTGGAATATGATCTATTTGTGTAAGTTATGTGATTRAAGCTAGCATTTAGCTGAATAAAATGATATAATGTCTTAATTTTAATGACATTTAACTGACATGCAAGATCATTAAATAGAACGTTGCTTTGAAATATTTTTATTAATTTAAATATTTAATTTAGTGCTTATTCTTTGCCTGAAACAAGGGAAATTATATTGATTTCAAGATACATTTTTTGCATGCCAATTTGCTCATTTTTACCTAAATTTTTTTTTTGCATGTGTACTTTGTAACATGTAGACCCACCTTTTAAAAGATAGGCTTTTGAAGATGTCTCCAGATTGAAAYGAAATTTTTCAAGCTAAATTTGGGGGGAGAGAGGCAACCCTCAATCAGTGAGAAATGTAACAAACTTGTAAAGAAAGTTTTGTTGCTTCTTTCTCTRTGTTCTGTTGTCCTTCCCATTTTTTTCCCATTTTGGTCTTGCAGGTTCCAGTAATATCAATCAGGACTGGTCATACTAATGTTGTCCTGAAACAAAAAGTTTGGCAATTTTTAAACTTTTATTCCAAGTGGTACCCTGGAACTCCTAGAAATAACAATATCTGAGCAATTATTATAAMTATTTTTTWAATTCTGTCTTTATTTTCTCARTAGTCTGTCACTGACACTTCCATGTTTTAAACATGTGCTGCACTGACCCAGATCTGGCTGTGTTTTTGGGATAAAAATACATTTGGGTATCAGAAGAGTTTTCTCTAATTAGTGTAATTGTCAATCAGTAAACTAAATGAAGTTTCTGCAAGCACAAGGAAGTGGATGCTGAATTGGGTAGGGATTGTTTTTAATATTTGGCATCTAGTATGGTCGAATACAGATATGCACCAAATTGTTTTGTAGTTGAAATAAATCAGAT
>NW_026623417.1:591006-628514 GCF_030028575.1 Malurus melanocephalus | reverse complement strand
TTTTTTTTGTTAGCTTATTTTAATTCTACATTTGCTGGATAAACTATGAACATGAACTGTTTAAAACTTTATATTGAAATTAAGAGGTAACCTGAGATTCACATAAAATAAAGATGAATGTATGCAAGAATTATGTTTTCATTTTYTGCTTAATCATATGTTCAGACTAACAAAGGCTATGGGTTATTTCCAGGTCTGAGACTTAACAAGGGTACCTCTACATCCAGACCTCCTACTCCTGCCAACTCACATTTACCAGACATGATCCAGCTGAAAGATATTGTGTGCTATTTGTCACTGCTAGAAAGAGGAAGACCAGAAGACAAGCTAGAATGTATGTTCTTTTTTAATTTTAATTTTTTAATTTCCCTAAGTCATCAAATACTGTTTCTGAATTTAAGAACCAGTTTGGAGCAGATGGATTTTAAAGATACGGTTCTAGGTAACCCATGTTGCACAATTATTTTTTATTCTTGCTAATATTGAAATTTTCAGCTAAATTTGTTCCATMTAGTACTCACTAAGGATTGTACATTCTGTAGTAATCTTCTGTAATCTTCTCTRTACTGTGATCTCTTGATTAGTTTCAGATCTGAGAAAAACAAAGTATACTGAGTATACTTAGAAATATATAGATGGGGTAAATAACCTGTACTCAACATCCTGATTCAAATGAAGAGTAATTGTAATACAGAATGTGGGCTCTGTAATACTACTGAATACCAAAATGCCAAGAGTGATCCAAGTCTGCTTGGGGAAGTATTGGGAAGGAGCGTTTGACCCAGGAAGTTAAAAATTATTATGTGTTTGGTTTGTTTTTATGTAAGGTCCTGAGTCATTGAAGTGCGATGCTCTTATGTATTAAAAAAAAAACCCAAATCCTGATAGTTTGATTTATGAATTGGAGAAAAAAAGAGAAGAAAACGTGCTTCCTTATTGTGGAATTTTAGAAGCCAGCTTYTCATATGGATAAACAGACAAATCATATAGTACTTATTGAGATTAAATCTACTTCAGTACATATAACTGGTCTGTTTGCAAAAGATCTGTGGGATCAGGCTCTCATATGGAAAGTAAATATGTAGTATGATAGGATATGGAAACAGTGGGCTGCTTCTGCCAGAGTAAGAAATTCGTTGCAAGGTTACATGTTATGAAGTATCTTGGTGTTTTGTTGCCTGTAGTTCACTTACAGTGGCAACTTCGTTCTTCAAGATCACAGAAAAAGAAAAATAAAATAAAAGGTGCCATCCCCCAAATTTGTTAATGTTGTTTTGGTATCACATGATTAGAAAATGAGAATGTGTATATGAATGCACATTCAGAACTCAAGTGCAGAAAAGCTAAGATCCACGGACTGAATTTAAYCTACACTGTAACAACTGCTACATGTGAGCAAGTTATGCAAGMCTTATAAAGGTGCTGAGGAGCTCCATGCAGAATCCACGGCGTGAGGTGGAGATGAGTTGCCTCCTCTGGTGTTGGGAATTGGTACAATGGATAGGAGGAGAGACAGAGGAGCAGATGATAATTATAGTGTGGGGATTTTCCATGAGCTTCCTGCARTAGGAGCCACATGGGCAAAATAATGTGTTTGATATGATTTAGGAGCAAGAGAACATGATCTAATATGTGTATGGTGCTTAAATACTTGGTGTGTTCAAGGTCATTTGCATTTACTACATGTAATTCTGGGCATGGTTATTTTATAAGTTTATTATCTTAGTCATACAGAGTTGAAATATAACACATGTTGTTGCTTTTTAGTATCWAAATTTCAGCGTATAATGCACTATTGTATGCACACTTTTCTCTTGATTTCAGTTGAATTCTCATTATAAATTACTGGTATAATTTAATTCTTTTTCTGAATTTTAAAGAATTGTTAAAACAGAATTTAAACAACTTTAAACAGTTTAAACAACTGTGGTTGTMATGTAAATTATAAGTTTGTAGCAGTGAAGGGAAAAAAAGAAAAGTGGCTTATTCTGGAGTTGCGAGCATTAATATTAATACCAAATTCAAATTGTGATTTTTTTAAAATTTCTTTTTCATTTCTTTTCCARTTTTGAAATTGGAAGAAATGAATCATAGCTGAGTGCTTGAAAATTTAATTCAGGACAAGCAGAATGTGAAAGTAGTGCTTTCAATTAAAATTTGATATAGGCTGGAGGATAAATTCCAGTAAGAGAAAATAATGTTAGGCTTTGGATCTATATGGTCTACAGATTTTCATAGATTTTTAAATATTCTAGAAGATAGATGGATTTTTTAACCTATTAAGAGTGCATTTTTAGAGTGTGAATGTAGTGTGAGCCTCACCTGTTTGACATGCTCAGCATATCTATTATTCATAATCTATGTATGACCTGAATATAAAGAAGATCCCAAGCATTCTGCACAGAGACACATTTGAAGAATGTAAGTTATTTTTATGGTCATATTGCCATCTAGAAATACAAATTGAGTGGCCAGTCGGTCTTACCAGATAGGAGGATGGRCAAAGAAATATGAAAATTGGCTTGGGCTCTGTAGTTTGCAACAGAACTTCTGTTTGGCTGTTATTGTCATTTTGTTGTTGGTTTGGATTTGGATGTTTCTCTCCCAGAGTGTGTAAATCAGCAAGAACATGAATATTTAGCAGGGTATGAATAGAAAAGAGATTGCAGGCCACACCAGTTGCATAGTTTTCAGAATCTAGCCAAGAGCACAGATTGGGCTTTTTGCTGCGCAATACAGATGTAATTGGAAAGACTTTGTTTCTACAGAGGTGAAACAGTTATAATTATTCTAATGTCTGGTTTAGAATGGCTTATTAGAAGTACTGAGTCATGTTAAAGGAAAAAAAGCTGTGAGCACTACTCCTCTGGAATGGATAAAGATCACGGAGATGCTAAAACACTCTTTCAACCAATGTATAAGAATCACAGAGGAGGAGGAAGGAGATTTGATTTTAACTTTATCACTGAGTGATTCAGTGATTCATCCCTGTGGAAACTGTGAATGCCTAATGGTACCTTTGCCAGATAATGTTAGCTGTCAAGCTCTGAGAAGCTTTAGGGATAGTACCGATCTCTGGGGGCTTTTGGCATTAACTGTTGTTTTACACGGAAACATTTTCGCTCTGTAACTCTAGGCAAAGAAAGATATTTTTATAGTTTTTCCTAACCTGTAAGTAATGAAGAATGGGCCTTTGTGGCCTGAAACAGTGCACTACTGTAAATATCATCAATCTCATRTTACAGCTCTTAAGAGCAGTGCAATGTAGTGGCAAAAATTGCTGAAGTGGTAGAGAGGCATAGTGCTTACCTTTTTTCCACAGTTAGATGATCAACTTATTCCCAAGATGGAGGATATAAGCCAAGCAAGCCAATCCATATAACAGTTAAATATGCTTTGCTGTAAGTCCAAAAATGATCCAGTTCTTTCTGAACTTTACTTTCTAATTGTTAAGAATTGGCTCTTCTCATTATATTGTTTCCTGAAAACTAGTACAAGCTTTGCTTGTGGAATTTCTTAGACTGTAACAGCATCTGCTATGGATCCAATATGGTGGGATTCCTTAGTGTTAAATAAATCATGTTATGTTTCCAGAGACATCTGATTAGACAATTTGTAAGCAGATTACTTGGGTTTTGCTGTCAATGGAGGCATTACAGTGTCCTGGAACCAGCTTTATATGGGTTGACTYCTTCATCCCTGAAAAATAGTGGTAGGGGTGAAAAATTTGCGCTTTTGAAAAGGATAGTGGGTATTTGGATTTCAGAGCTCTGATATCCCTGAAAGTAATGACAAAGAGTGGGGTATTTGTAGGCTTCTGGATTCCTCTTCTTTGTTTGTTTTTTAAATGAAAAAGAGATGCATGTGTTATATTTTGTAACTGAGTTTCCTTCTCTGTTTTCTTTTCAGTTATGTTTCGCTTGTATGACACAGATGGGAATGGATACCTCGATAGTTCGGTAATATCAGATATTTTAATGCGCTGTAAGAGTATGGCAGCATGGCAAAACTAAACAAAASTACTTTAATTCAAATCAAGTTAATTTTTATCCTGAATTATTAGAAGYAGTATAAAATACAGTTGATAAAAATTCATCTGTTTGAAAAGTAAATCTTGAGTTTTCCAATAAGCTGCTGCTTCTACAACTGTATAAATTTTCAATTGCTGACACTGYTGTCATGGAGTCCTATTCTAGAGTCCTCTGATTTTTAATCATATTACTGTAGGGAACACATTAATATGATTCCAATAATTCTAGTATACTGCTGGGAGATGTATATGAAATTACCATTTGTRAAGATTTCATTAAAAAGTGTAAGGGTGAGAGGCACACACTAGATTTATGGGGAGAGATGTCATAAGTTCCACGTTGTCATAAGAATGGAGGAACAATATTAAGGGCAAAGTTTTGAGGAGTAGCCCAACCAAATGTTTGAAGAAAAGTCAAAGCTATGACAATAATTTTAGAATATGTAACTTTTTTCTGATAGCTAATGAAAACAAGTATTTTATTAGCAGTGTTCTCTGTTTTCTTTTTTCTTTGGGTTTTTTTTTCACCTTATTTTGTCTCTACTGGAAAGGAGACAGCATAGAGTGGGTTTGTAAGGAAGAGGAGATGGTTCCCATAAGTTTCAGGGAAATAGGGAAGCTAAATTAYATACTTGTGTATCATTTAGTGTAAAGTTAGGTGTAAAATAAATATAGTATCATAATTTTAGGCAACGCCAAATATGAGTTAGATAACTAGATACAAATGAGAAATCAGAATGATTCTTCGTAAGCATTTGAGCATGTTTACAAAGTAAAAGTGTGTAAATATAGAGTATAGAAAAGCACTAGGGATACATAAAGAACATATATCTTTAATAGTTTATAGAATCCACTTCGTATCTTATTTCTCTTAGACAGTTGTGATTTATACAAGTGCCGTTCATTAGTGTGCTAAAATCTGAAGGTCATTACATGATTGTATCACAGGGTGAAAATCAGATTGTGAGAACAGTTGAAAGATAACTGGGCAGGAAGAATCTATGACTTCTTTCAATTACTTTGATTGTGGGGCTGTATTTCACCTCCCTGAATGCTTTGTGGTCCATGTAGGATGATTTGCTGTCCTGAACCAAAGATTCACTTGAGCTTCCATTATGGGCATTGATGGAACAGTGTCACTGAATGCAAAATGGTTGATTTATTAGCTGCTTGCAGTAGAATTTTTCTTTATAACATTACATTAAATATCATATTTCTTCTTTCATCTCTAGGAGCTTGAAAATATTATTGCTCAAATGATGCATGTTGCAGAATACCTTGAATGGGATATTACAGAATTAAGTCCAGTAAGTATCCTATTATCACAATTTCTTAATGTTTCTTGAGACAGCTTTCATAATTTTGTGACATTTCATATCCTTATGTGGTTTTTATGGGTTAGTAGGGTAGAAATAAYAAGAAGCTGTGTTCTGTTATGGCACTTTATTTTGCTCGTTAAATTTGATCTATGAAACATTCAATAAATTTAATAATTAACTTTTATAATGAAACTGGTTTGTCTCTGAAAATGTTTTAAAAGTGAGTGTACAAAAGACACAAGTTGGTTTGGGAACTTTAGGTGTTAATAAAATGTAAATAGGAATATGACACTTTATTTTCTGAACTGTCCATTTTACTACAGCTACCATATAGCAAGTAATACTTTTCTTATATTTTTTGTGAGGGAATTGGAGATCTGCATGTCCTAACAAGCTGCTTATATTAGAACTGAAGAGATTTTTTTATTTATTTGTAGATTCTCCATGAAATGATGGAAGAAATTGACTATGATCATGATGGCACTGTTTCATTAGAAGAATGGATCCAAGGAGGGATGACAACAATCCCACTCTTGGTCCTTCTTGGGTTAGAAAATGTAAGTATTAATTAATAGTGTTAAGTTTGTGATTGCACCTTGACTGTGGCCTTCGGGTTAGTTTTTCTGTGGCCTTCATAAAAATGACTTTGCTTTACTTCTCTTTGCTGTGGCTGAATGACATGCAAAGAACCAAAGTGTGTCTTGAACATCAGAGATTTATTGGCTGGTTTGAAGCACTCACTAATAAACTGGCTCTGCAGCTTTGTCTGTTAAGAGTGTTTTAGTGCCCATGTGTACGTTACAGCTGGCTTGGAGCAAGGTCTGGGCTTCTCAGCACAGTACTGGGTTGTGTGGCATAACTGTACTGAGGCACAGAACAATCTAGGCTGGAAAGAACTTCTGGGGATCTTCTGTTCCAGTCCCTCATTAAAGACAGTGCCACAGATTGAGTTATCCAGGGCCCTGCCAAGCCTGAATAATTCCAGTGAGGTGGATTCTACCAGYTCTGTGGGCAAACTTTCCCTGTGTTAATTGTTGTCAAGGGAAAAGCTTTTGTTCTTATGTGCAGATGGAATTTCTTGTGCAGCAATGATTGCTGGCTCTTATCCTGTCACAATACATCCCTGTGAAAACCTTACATCTCTGTAAGCACCTTAATAAAGAATGGTAAGAAGCAATATCAAGGGGAACACGTACACCAAAGGGTATTGGGAACGATTAATTCCCATTTAGGATAATACAGATGTATTAGGATCAATTTTGTACCAGTTCAATGTAGCTGCTTTAAGATTGGCATGTTGTCACTGCCATCTGCTGTCCTGTATTTGAGCTAATTTTGAACACATCTATCTAAGCTTATGTTTCAAATGTTTTTCTGCTGTTAGAAAGAAAGCATTTTAATCTCATCTTTTCTTAAGTAATTTTCTGATATTTAAAATGGTAAGTAATATTTATTTTCCCTGTTTAGTGCTATGGCTTGAATTAAATCTAGACTACTGTAGTTGCTCTATGGTATTTTATTTACACAAAGAATACAAATAAAATATATATACTTAGTGCAAGGAAATATGTTACAAACCAGTTGGTTGAACAGAAGATCTGTAAGTCTTCCAAAATGTTATTATTTAATTTACAAGTAAATTATCTGAATTGAAGATAACTTTCAATGTCTCTGGATCAATCTAAGTACTAATTCCCTRATTCTGTATGTGAGACTGAGTAAGAAAAAATGTTAAATTACTTCCCTGTCATTGAACAATTCTTCTTTGTCAGGCTGAATTCCATTATTTCCACAAAATTATTCTAAACAAGGGGCAGCAAGAGCTCTCAAACAAGCAGTGTAGCAAATAACTGGTAGTGATTTTTAGTGCAGATTTTTCTTTTATGATGGGTAGCTTAGGTGTTCCAGGAGTATTTTTCAGGTCTACATTTCATTCTTTTTAAGTTTGAAACTCCTTGATCATGGTGTAAATTAATGCAGATCATTCTGTAGAGTTAATCTTCATATTAAAGCAAAAGCTGTTAGAAAGAGTCTGTGTTACTAACATTTTTATCCTTTTGAGTATTTTTACTAGTTATTAGATATTTACCTTGCTATGCAGAGCTTTACTTYGAAAGCACAAAAAATATGAAAATAGTGATCAAAATTCTACAGCCTGTTATCAGCATGGATCAGTGTTTCTCCCATCAAGAGTTTTACTAATATTTGATGCATTTAACAGACATAAATGTACACTTGGGGAAAAAAATATTACAATAGCATGCAAAATATGTTTATTATCAATAAACAGAGTTTACGTGAAGTCCATTACGTACATATGAGCTGATTTGTTAGTAATTTGTTAATGATTCACTAGGATATGATACCTCCTTTTAAAAGGTCTCCGATTTTTCTTTCTATGTTTAAAATGGCTTATTTTTTTAAACCATTCCCCTAATACGTAGAGAAAAGMAAAATTTTTATTATTTTCAGTAAAACAGCAAAAATATACCACTTCCATTTGTACTGTTCAWATAAAAGTGTATTTTAGGACATTGAAAAGTGAAATTGGTAAAGCTAAAACTGTAATGCCTGTCTGTTATTTAGTGTAAACTGATAGCATGATTTGGATGGTTTTTCCGCATCTCATGTATTATCCAAGCTCTTCAGTCCAGTGCAYCATTCCCATTAGTGGGATGCTGTTATTTCTTTTTGCAGGCAATTKTTAAGATTTTGCAAACCTTGCTTCCCAGGACTCTGCTTTTTGGTCTATCTCTCTCCTTTTAGTTGTGCAGTGAAAAGTAMGATAAAAATCTTTTGGACTCACTAATAAAAAAAAAAAGTACCGATAGCTTAAGTTTTCTCAACCTGAAACATRAATATATGTTAAAATAAGGGGCATAACCTATTGGATTATGTTGTTTAGACATTGCCAAGTAATCTTCCTATATTGAAAAAAAGAGGAAAACAACCAACAACAAAACTACTCCTCCTGCCTTCCCTCCCCAATCCCTAAAGCAAAAATCACAAAAACCCCAAACAAAACCCGCAAATAACCCACCAACCAAACTATTGTCACCTTTTAAGTTTTGTTCTCTGCTGAACTCGACAATGACAACATTTTAAATCCAAGAGGTCAATTTCAGAGCTCGTCTAGTATGATAGTGACAAACAATTGTCACTATAGTTTATTTGAATGAATTATGACAACAGTGAAATGTTTAATTTGTTTTTGAGTTGGATCCAATAACACTGTAATATACTCATCTGTTGTATAGAGCTTGTATGAACGATAGAAGTTTCTCAGTCTAATTTGATCTGCTAACATCAGTGAAGCTATCATTAGTTATTTCAGATTTGTCATAGTTCTTTTATAATTCAGCTACACTGTTTGTACTTAATCCKTAGTATCCTGTAATGGCTATATAGAAAGGTCAGATATAATGTAAAAGTTCTATATTGCATTTAAAGCCTTTCAATCAGTTTTTATTACATACTGTATTAGATGATTTAGTCAGAATAATTGAAAAATATAGATGGATATATTATTTAAAAACAAAAGAATAAACATGTTAGTGTTTATGAACAGTGGCGTTGGGATAGGTTAACCTCTCACWGGTTTGTGGCCTTTGCCCTCTGTCCTCAGCATAATCTCTTTCTGAAAGAGACAAGAGTATTAGCCCTAAAAAAGTTACTAAAAGTTACTAAAAAAGTATTTGCCAGACACCTGTTACCAAATCGAAGAAGTAATGAGGAAATCTGGCTGATTTCCCTTTCTTTTCTCTCTCTCTCTCTCTCTCTCTCTCTCTCTCTCTCTCTCTTTCTCTCCCCCCCCCCCCCGCTTTTTTCCTAGACTTTCCTGAAATTTCTAGTGCTCTTCAAATTTATTTGAGATTATTAAACTAATTTAGAAGTTGCTGGCGTAGTTTAGAGTCATGAAGATAATAGGACAAAGAACATAAAAAAGTCTCATTTCCCTAGGAAATCAACCTTAATATCCAGTTTGTTTTATTTTGCTGGGTTTTATGTTCTGTTTCTTCCTAAGATTTGATTTTGGAGTTGCTGTGAAGGTAGAATTTACAAATACAGAGTTCTGTCTCTGAGAATGTTCCAGCATAGAAACCACATATTTGATTTTTGGTGCTTTTGAAGGCAGTTGATGTTCTAAACAAACAATTTGGGTACAAGATAAGAAATTTAAGAACTTAATTGTTTCTTTTTCTGTAGAGGTTCTGAGATAGATACACATGCTATCTGGTAAATTGTTTTAGAATCTTGGAATTGAATACCTGCATAGTCCATTTGTAATTGGGTGACTACCCCTTCTCCAATTAGCAGTTTCTAAATGTGTTCTGTGTGGCATGTACTGAAACCTTTGTTGTTAAGCCAAAGTAATGCTTACTCTTTAGTTTTTTCCAGTTTCATGGATTTTCTTTCAATAAATTCTCTTATGTAAAGTGAGAATTTTGTGGAGAAAAAGAAAATGTTAGCTACAGAGGAAATTTTTACTTATGCGGTGTAGTTTTTGCAATAAATGTCTGAGGAAATTTTTTGTTGAKTGCATTATAAGACAATAGTTAGTCCTCCACCCAAACACAAATTGGACAGAGGCATCCCTGCATTACTCCTGATTTTTTATGGAAGTAGTTTATTGCACATTAGTAACCACTCTGCTATTTATTCTTCTCACAGTGGAAACCTTTGAAGTTTCTGATCTGTTCATTTGCTTTTGCATTAATTTAAGTAGATTAMCATTGTAAGAGAAGGTGGAGAATTTCCTCATTGACTCTTCTGGCATCGCTTRAAAATTCCTTTGTAATCTGTKCTCAAAAGGCCTCTAATGATGGGTTTTGTCAGTCATAAGCATTGTAATCTGCTCTTTGGTAGGTGGTGCACAATGTTACTCCACCATGGTTTGATAGAAGCACTYGATTTCTCTTTTCAAGTAATTCCATGGCAGATATTTGGTCTCCTGTAGCAAACTATTGGTATCACCTCTGTCAGTGATTGCAGAAAAAAAGAGAAGTATAAACTGCGAGTTCATAAGTGCAAGTGTTTAAGAAATCCTGTATTTTAGGGAAGTGTTCTATTCCCTGTCCACTGGCCACTAGGTGTCAGGGTTGCACTGTACCTGGTACACTACATTTGCTGAAAAGCTGCCTTAAGGTGAGAGAAGTTGAAAACCGGTAGATGCTTYATAAAGTCATCAATAATTTGAAATCAGGCCAATATGTATTTCTTTTAAATCACTAATTGTAATTTTGCAACCCAGTTCGCTTTAAAAACGACGTAAATTCAGATGGGACAAACATTTGTGATGAATTGTGATTATACTTCATTTAAATTGTAAGGAAATACTCTTAAAATTTTATTTTGGATCCTGAAGCGGCGAATATTATGTCATTGCATTCAAATAATTTAAAAGCCACATTTTAAACTTTTTTTGATTAAATGTGGGACGGAGTGTCTGAGCGGGGATTTCACACATGGGAAATACTTCTCTGACATTGTGTATTATATTATGGATATCATACTTTTTGAGCTGTATGTTAAAACGGAGCCGGACTAGAGACTTGCGAACATTTTTAGGTCTGGAACGGGATTTGTCATGCCACGAGTAATCCCTTCAGGCTGAGCTTGAAATGACTGCTCAACACCTGGGCACTGTCACAGACTTCAATTTCTTTTCTTCAGCGAGGGAGAAGGGCAGTCAGGCCTTTTATTATCCTGAATGACATTTCTGTAAGTCCTTTCAGAATTGCGGCGGGTGAGTTTTCTAACAGGCTGAAAGTTCCCATGCACAGTGTGCATTTCAATACACACAGAGGGCAAACTCGAGCCGCTTCTCGGAGCTGTAACTCCCTCCCTTWGTGCCCGCTCCTTGCCGGCTGCCAGCAGATCCCGTAAGGGCTCAGGGAGCAGTTTTGSCGGCCCGGGGTGTTTTGCGGGCCCGCAGAGGGCGCGGTGTCCCCGCCGTGCGAGGCTGCGGCTGCCGGAGCCGCTCCCGGAGCGCTCTGCCCGCTCCGCGCTCTGCCGCTCCCGCTGCTTGCGGGGAGTTCGCAAATGCCTTTCCTTCCATCAGTCCCGCTTCTGCTTTCGTCTCCAGGTTGAGAAAAAAGACCAGGAAAAGTCGAGAGTTACTAATCTCTTCTGTGTATAAATATTTCATGCAGGTATACAGATTTACATTATTTACAGTTTTCATTTCTGTGGCATCAAAGTCTCTGCAGATGACGTGTTTACAGATTTTGAGCAGGGAAACTTCATGCTGTGGCTATTTATGAACCTTTTTAAAAATAATTTAGTTTTTCCTCTTCTAGTGCCTTTTCTGAGTGCATAGATGAAGGCATTGGAAGTTTTTAGTTTTGTTTTCCTTTCTACATACACACACAAAATACATGTATATATATCTCAGAAATTAGAAGTGAGGAAACCCCCAAASAGTAGGTCTCTTGAGTCAGATTACTCCCTCCCCACTTGACCAAGAAGACACTTAAAAACGTCTCTTCCCAAAGCAAATTGAACAAAACCAGACTTCATATGAATTCTTTGCTGAAAGCCAACCAAAGGAGTATAGAAAGTAACTGTATTTGTTTTAAAAGGAGATGCTGGATAGTTTCATGGAAGTTCTTCTCATCTTCCCACTGACTGAATAATACCTAAAAATCAGTCATAAAATTGTCTTAAACAAGCAAACGTTTTTGAAATAAATGAAAACAATCAGTAAAAGAATAACAGCTACTCCRTAACATCCTTCTCACTTGGATGCTTGTTATTGATCCTTCTCATAGAAAAAGCAGAACATTCTGGTGTTTTAGMCAGTCTGTAGCTATTGTAAGAGGGMATGTTTGCTAGGATCAGAATTTGTCAGTGATTTCATTGCCTGTTTTAACTCTCAAAATCTTGAAGATCCCTGTCTACCTTTATACACAAATATCTAAAAAGCTGGTGTAGGTTAATATGAAACCAGGTTAGGGATGTGTAGCTAAAGCCTGTGGTAGCATAAAATTTTCYACTGATTCTAAGGTTGGCTCTTTTATGGTTGACTTGCTTTTTAAGGTCAGGTAGTTTAGGCAATCAAATCCATAGTAGCAGGGTGAGGACCAAGAGCTAAGAGAACCGTTGTTAACAAAATAAATGTTACTATTGTCGTTATGTTTTAAAGTCTGCGTATGACATATGGAGGCTTGATTTTCAGTGATGTGTATAATGAAGTGAGGAAGAGATTTTTACTGTACCTGCCCTGCTTTGAGATCTTCTTAATGTCTGTTTGCTTTTTTAAACTCATTCTCAGGATATGGAAACAAAATGAGTTAATGTCAGTAAATGCACTGATGTGTCAGAATTGTGGAGTTTATTTATACTTAAAGACTTTCATTGAGRGGACTTTGTTTCATATTATGTCTTTTTTTTTCTCCTGACAGTGTTTTAAAAAGTTATATGCATGCATAATCATATGCAGCATTTTATTGCTTATTTTTGGCAGTGCACAAGAGCAAAAATTTAATTTGCTCTTTTCCAAAAGTGCATTGTGTTTATGTAATGGATTTGCATCAGTTGCAGTCTGTAACACAGCTAAGTGTTTTAATTGGCAGAACACCCACATCAAGACTTGTTTGTTTTTCTGATAAGGAAAATGCCAGCTAAGTTAGACCATATGTTCTGTTCAAATAAGAAGCGACATATTCACATGTAATGGTCATTCTTTAAAAATAAAATAAAAATGAGAAAGTAACACAAAATTAATGTGGATGAGGGGTAAGTTTATGCAGAAGTATGAATTTCTGTTAATTTTCATAAACAGCGAGTATTTTTCTAAGGAAAAGGCTGATCAGCTCACATTTTAAGTTCTTGCAGTTTGTGACTGTATCTGTTGATGACCCGAGTGGTATTAAAACTGAAGTGTACGTGGTTTGCTGTTTTTTCTCAGAAGGATTTTCACGATMTTTTTTGTTTCGTGAATAATTGCCTACTTGGAGAAGACTTGAAATTCACATACTACATTGTAGTTTAACAATACTTTAAAATGTGTGGAATATGGTAGTAAGATGGGAAGAAAAATAGAAGTTAGAGAGCTCTGTTTAATGAAATACATCCTCTTCAGCTGCCAGTCATGAAGGAGCTTGACAGGCTTCTAGTGCTTCACAGCTGCAGAATCTATTTCTGCTTCTTCAGGGGAAATTGGAAAACTTCCACACTCTTTGCCAGCCTGAGAATCCCACATTAGGCATCTGCTGTGCTTTTTCTGCAGAAAGGGGACCCTGACATTGCCCAGCTGTCAGAGATGGCATTTGAACTCCTGCTGATAATATTGGGGGAGCTATTACTTATGCTCTRGGCCTGATATCTCACTAGAGGAAAAAAAAGAAAAAAACCAACCAAAAAAAACCCCAAAGAAAACAGCTTTAACTTTTTGTTTCTAGGTATCTTCTAGGTATTCTGTTGTGCCCTGATCTGAGCCAAATATTCTTAATTTGTTAGTGCTGATTTTGCTTCAGGATGTTTCTTTTTGCCCACAAGGGTGAAGAAGTCTTCATCATACTTGACTTGTATTAATTTCTAAGTCCTAGAGTAGAGCAAYACTGATTTTTAAGGGCACAACTCATACAGTATATGCTAGTATAGGGCAAAACTAAATTTTTATTGAAATTTATGCCCACTGACTTATATTGACTATTCTTATCAGTGAAAGCCATCATRTTATTGAAAATTGAGTCAAGACTATTATATATACATGACAACAAATAATAGYAGTTTGATGTGAGAAAACAGAAACTGGATAAGAAACAGCTGTTGCTGTGGTTTCTGAGAAACAGAAATTGGTGTGACTTCCTTTAGCTATGTGRCAATTTCTTTTTGGCAATGACATGACCAAGGAGACTACAGAGTTTCAGCAATACACAAGGAAGCAACCCATTTCCAATTGATGGACATTAACAGCTTGTGTAAAATTTGATGTTATATTTGGTAAAAGATTTTTTTTTAATCAAGTGATATTACATTAGATTCATCTAGCTTTGTTTAGAATCAAAACCTCTGATGATTGTAGAAAGGAAAAAAGCCTGATGGCTGGTATTGCCAAGAAGCCAGGACTTTAGAAAATTAATTTTATCTCTTTACCAAGTGAACATCATTTCATAAACCTTCAAAAAACAGGGAGGTCTCAGAATGATTCCATTAAGATAGAAGAGGAGAATCATCCAACAGAAACCTTACTTTCATAAAAATAAATTATTTAATAATATTTTAGAGATTCACATGAGTTACAGTGGGCCCCTAAGTTGGAAGTACCAGTGAGCTGATCAATTTATTCATGAGAGCTTTGAGTGTGGTGAAAGAGCTGACTGAAAAATTTGGCCTTAAATGTAAAGAATTCCACTTTTGGAGAAGAGGTCTAAGATGTAAATCTAACCCTTAAATACATAGCTTTTGATAGATTATTGGTAGTGTAGATTAACTTCATTTAAAGCTGGTAATAGTTATTGTGGTGTGGTTAGTTTTCCTGTTTCACATGTTAATAAATATACCTAATTCTGACAGTCATTCAGAAGATCTGTGTGGTTTTAGAAAACCCTTTATATTGTTTGGTTTGCGGAGTTTTATCTTCTGGCCTATGGCGCCTTTATTTTTTAGGATTAGTCTAGAAAAAAAAAAAACAACCTTGTTTTTAATACTAGTTGTAGTTTCATATCAGCCTAGATATATTGATTGATTATTAATAAAATTTTTTAATGAAATAAAATTATTAATATAATTATCTTTGTGTTGCAGTGGAGACAGCAGCCTGGTGGCTTTTTCTTAGTTGTTTTTGAAACACATGGATGTCCATGAGCTTCTGAAGAATTTTTTAATCATGTCGCTGCCTGTGTATTTAGAATGATTGTGCTGTAATCTGGTGCAGAGTATTAAATGAGTAACAGCTTGTCTTTTATGTTCCTGAGTCCATCTCCAATTTTTATTGGCACTTATATATTTCATTGTTTATTTTATTAAGTGAAATCTGTTTCTCTTATGTCCTGCACAGAATGTGAAAGATGATGGGCAGCATGTATGGAGATTGAAGCACTTCAACAAGCCTGCCTACTGTAATCTTTGTTTGAACATGCTGATTGGAGTAGGCAAGCAAGGTCTCTGCTGTTCTTGTGAGTACAAGCATTTCAGTGTCCATTTGCTTACATGTTTATTCCAAGAAATGTTCTTCTTGCTGTATAACAAAGAACTAGTATCTTTCCTCTACAAAATCATTGCCACTGCAGTAGGGTCTCCCCCTTGTGTTCTCTGCTTGAGTGACCAAGGTTCTTTTTAAATTTTTTGGGGGGGATATTTGCCTTTAAAATGTGTTGTGTGAGGGAATTTTCTGGTTTTTAAGGCTTATCATTGTTAGTTCCCTTTGGAGTATGTCACTTTTTTCTTTACTACTATTGGGGTTTTTTAATTAGTGAGTATCAGGCTGAAGTTTTACCTTTATATTTTTGTCAATCCTCTTTTGTTTTTATTAATAATTGCACAATAGGTATCAACTTGACAAACATCTAAATTCCATGTTTGTTGATTCAAATTTTGCACAGAATTGCTGTTTTGTTAGTTGTGAAGGTGAAAATCCCAGTTTCCCAGAAATCAGGTTTCTGTAACAGTTCTAAAGTTTTCTATAGTTACTTGGTTTGTAGTTATAAATCTTAATCTACAAATTGATTATAGATTTTAAGGAAAGGAACACAGGAAAGCTACTGCATCTACTTTGACCTTCATTAGACTATTACATGCAGTTACTAACCTTCCATTCCTTGAGCTTTATCTTTGTATTTCCTGATATTAACCACCTCATAATGTACCTGTTGGGAAACCAAGGCTTGCTGAAAGATACCTTGTCTCCAGTGGTGTGCTCCAATGATTAGTTCTTTGTTTTTTAAGACCTATTTTCTGATTTGAATATGTCAAAGGATGTTTCCAGTGATTGTTTCATGTTATTCCCTGCTCCATTAGATTAATGAAATCTTTACTACACGACTGTATTCTTGTCCTGATTGTACAAAGTCACCTTTCATTTTTCTTTTTTGGTAAAATAATCAGTTTCTTAGCGTAACTGGCTTTCCCCATTTTTGGTATGAAAGTTAGCCCCTCCCAGCTGATSAGGACCTTTCTGCCTGTAGAATTCTATTGATTTAATTTGAGATTAGCCTGCATGATTGACCATTTCTCTCCTCTGGGGGCCACTGGCCTATCTAAAATATAATTTGGATGCAATTCCTTTTATGCATTTTAACATCATGTAATTTCTTTCACCATATTAAGAAATGAGAAATGAAATTCAGACAAATAGAAATTGCATAACTTTGTTAATAAATGCTGATGACAGTAAATGGGATATATATGTATATATAAAATGCTGTTTTGACTATTAGATTTTGAAATGTTACATTCTTTAATATTCTTTTATGTCAGACATATTGTGAAGAAATAAGACTCATACATGTTGGAAAGAGAGTTTTGTTGAATTAATGATGTAGATCACTGTCTTCAGTAGTTCTCAGAAATGGGTAGATCAGTTACGTAAACTGTTCCAAAAAGACCAGCCTTGCAAGAGCTGTAATTTTTTTGTCTGCTGCAGTGTTCCTCTTGAAATATTTTTATTATTGTGCTTGGCATTTATTTTGTGACAACAATGGTCTCAGGGTATCTGAAGAACATCCACGTGCTCCTTTCAGTTTACTTCATGCAGCAAGAAGCATGAGTCTACTTGCAAAACTACTTCTTTATTTCCTGATTTAGCTAAGCTTTTTCTCCAATATATTTTGAAAGCATTGCTATAGATTTCATTATTTGCATTTTAGATTGTGTGGGAGGAAAAAAAAAAAAAAAAGGGAGGGAACCACAGGGGTCCTCACCATCCCTCCATGGTCCAATCAACAATGTTACTCCCTGCAGTTTGTCTGATTAATGGCTGCGCCTCCCACTGGGTTTGTGTAATAGGTGCAAGCAAGGTGTTTAGAAGTACTTTGTGCTTAATTGCTCTCGAGGTCAAAAGCGTGAGACATATACCATGCAGGGAGAAATTCATTCTCAGTTTTTAATAGTTGACTCTATTGAATGCAGGCATAAGTTGTAGCATTATTTCATCTGGGCACACTTGTACCATTGAAGCCAGGAGAGCTTTGCATTGTGCCATTTGTATGCCCAAATTGGACATTTGTATGCCCAAATCCAGCCACAGTGATCTTTACAGTCCTGGTCSGCAGCAGTAGTTACCTAAGACTGGTGTTGGAGGGCTTAGGGGGAAAAAAATCTTTAGGAGTTGGTATTTTGTAAAACAAGAGTTAAAGTTATGGTGATTATGTGGAATGTATGAAAACAATTGCTATTTGAAAGTGGACTAATCAGCCATTTCAGATTTGTAAATCAGTGGGAGGAACAACATAAATTCATTGRCTTTTATTTTTTTGTGCTTGCCCGCTGCTCTCATGCCTTATAGTCTGTAAAATATATATTYCTTCCCACTAGCAAATGGCACCAGACCATTTGGCAGTCACCAATTTGTCTTTAATATTTTTGTCATTTGGGAATTATTGTGAAAAAATTTAGTGAGGTCTGATTTAATTAAGCATTTCCTGTTATGCAATGAGAGTGCATTCTTGGATTTCTCACTTGCATAATATTTCCTGTTCTAATTGGCCTTTTGTATTCCAAGGAAAAAGCAGTCTAGTTTGAGATTTCATTGACTGATTGGATTGATTATTTAGAGATGACATGCTGGTAATGTTATTTGTTTCATAAAAATGTTAGAAACTCCATTGCCTCAACATCTAATGACGTGTGTCTTTCTTTCAGTTTGCAAGTAYACAGTCCATGAACGCTGTGTCTCCAGAGCTCCTGCATCTTGCATCAAAACATACGTGAAGTCTAAAAAGAATACTGATGTAAGTTTGGGGTAGCATTAACTTTGCCATCTACCTGTTAGTTTAGTAACTCTATGCATATTCACGTTTTTCTTTTGCAGGTAATGCACCATTTCTGGGTGGAAGGAAACTGTCCAACAAAATGTGATAAGTGTCACAAAACTATAAAGTGTTACCAAGGCTTGACTGGACTTCATTGTGTTTGGTGTCAGATTACAGTGAGTATACTATAGTGAAACCTTTCACACAAGTTAGAGAGATAAAAATCGTTCAATGTCTTTCTGTAGCCTCATAATCTGGAATGTCTCATTCAATTTAGTCATCAGCAATGACTAGTGTGTGTTTAAGGAATGGTATATGCAGAATAATCTTAGGACTTTTTAATTGTGGTAAGCAAATAGGCTTAAAGGTATACTTTGCTTCATGACAGTATCCAAATGAAAATAGTGTGTGCCACTAAAGAGCAGAATTCCCAGTCTACACTATGGAAAGATTACAGTAGAGTTTTCAGTACCAGGAAAAATCAAGGTCACTGTGACACTTGGTCTAATTGGTGATGTTCTGACAGGCAAATGAAATTGAGGACATCTGGTGGGATGCAGTGATTCTGGGAATAACAGCAGAGACAAGTTGATAATATACTAATCTGTGCACCAAGTCAAATATATACAACTTTTGTGCACTCCTTATTCAGCAGGAACCAGTAACTGGAACTAATGACATTCAGGGAACACTGCCCTTATAAGTGAGATCTTCATGCTAGAAAGAGCAATGCCAGTATTTCTGTTTCTAGCCAGGGCAGGATTTAAATCTAAATGGGGAGAGATTCAACCTTCTTCACGTGTATTTGCTGCTTTTGCTGATATCATTATTACTATTGTTACGGAACAGCAGTTGTTTGTTCAGTGCTTTAAATAATAATATGRGACCAAGGCATTCGTGAATGTTTGTTTTCAGCATACAAGTTCGGATGTTTTATGACATATTTTCTTAACACAAGAATACAAAATATGAAACATCATCAAAGAAAAYAGATCCAGGATACTTTCAGTGATAAGCTGTTCTGATTACTTAAAAAAAACAATTTTAGAAGAAAACAAATATGTAGTCCAGATTGCCGTCAAAATTTGGATAATTTATGTAAAGAGTAAAACATCCAATCCAAAATGTTTTGCATGCAGATAATTAAACTTAGGCAATGGCTATATGTGTTTAGCAAGACAAATAAGGGCATTTTGCTACAGATAYAGAAGTGTTTACATCTGTATAATATGTGTATGTCGTTCAAGAAATATATATTGTGTTATAGATTGACTTTTAAAGTCAAAGAAAGCTTCAAATTCTGTAGTTTCTCAGTAAAAATTGTTTTCCCATTATTTCATATGAATCTGGTCCAGATTTGTAAAGGTCTTTTACTCCTTGAAGTTGTACATCAAGATTCAGAGGATTTTCATAAGAGCTGTTATTCACTGAAGAAGTCTTGTGGAATTATTTATGATTGAAATCACTCTAAAGGAAAAGGCTAAATTCTTTTGAAAATATCTTGGGTGCTTTTGTGCTTATTTAAATGCCTAAATAGCTGTCAAAATTCCAATTAGAAGTGGGTCTGTGTTTTTCGACAGCTGAAATTGAAAATGTTGGCACTAAGGTTTATAATTTTTCAATTTATTTCCATCAGCAATTTAAATGTTCTTTTTTAACAAAGTAATTCTGTATTTTCAAATAAATTTATTAATTTTTTCTTTTTATAGCTTCAGATGTAAATTAGACACAGAAGTGAAAAATTAGTGGTTTTTAACACTGTAAATTATTTTTCAAACATCGCTTGCAGTTCTCTGTATTCAATATATTCCATTGCAGTAACTTAATTTTCTAATAGTAGTTCCTTTATTACAGAAAAAAAAAAAAAAAAAGTGTTTCAGATTTCTAAGAGATGCATGATTTTGGAATGGTTATTCTGAAGTTATGTAATTATCATAAAATCCTTCATACATTTTTCCATTGACTGTATCACACATTTATAGCTTGTAATCGAAGAGGATGCTCACTATTACAGAATTAATTCTGAGCCTCTTTCATGCATTTTAAATATCTGTCCTTACAACTTAATAGGGTCACTTCTGATGTCAAATAACTCATTCAAATCCCAAAATTTACAAGTGTTTTTCACTAAGGAGGTTTGTTATTCTGACTTCTCAGCCACATCCCTGATCCCTCTTCCATATAACTTATAGTTCGCTACCATGGTCACATAATTTTTTTCCCCCTAATTTTCTGTCCAGCAAATACACTTTTTCCTGCATTCAGGTTTGTGAGGAAGGTATTATTCTACAGGAGCTAAGTTTAGGGTAAGACAGTTTTGGGGAAATATATTGAAAACATGTTAAATACAGTCTTTTTGAGAAGGGATGCAGATTATTTTATTTCATTGTGTCAAAGTGCTATTTTTATTAAAGCTACATTTCTTCTACCTTTTCTGTTATTTGCTGTGTGCCAATTCTCTTGTCAGAGATCAGCAGAAACTAATAAGAAGATTAAGCTATTTTTTCATAGATAAGTTTGCATGCCACTGAGTAGCAAAGCTGCTAATTACCACTGAATGTGTGAAGATACTTTTATTTGATGTAACATGGCCTGGTGTGCATTAATTATGGTACAAGTAGCCTTACCACTGAGGCAGAGAATTAGCATGACAAATGATTTAGATTACAGGGCTACCAAAATACCCTCACAATAAGGCTTTAATACTCAGAGTAAATCGAAACTCGTTAGACTTTTATTTTCTGTTGCTAAGTAACTGCCTAAAAAGGTAACTTTGCAGTGCAAATGAATATGGACAAGGCTAATATTAGGTGCCATTCAGTTCAAAATTCAGAAATGTCATGTCAAAAAGAACAGTACCAGATAATGTTATGAAGACCATTTTACTGGTAAAGTTTATATACATCATCAATTGATGCAATTTTATTGTAATTTTAATAGAGTTCATATGAGTTAAACCATTTAAAGGAAAATGAGTCAGTCATTGAAAAAATGTGATTTATAGATGCAGACATTGAACTACAGGTTTTGTAACAGCTTTGGAACCTATTGAACTGATGCTGTATGCTACCTGTTATACTAGTTTAATCACTTGTTAATGAGATTTTTTTACCTCACAGCTTGAGTTATTTATTAGCCTGATTATTTTTCTTTACTGTAAATGTACATATCTTTTCAAAAATATCCATCTCTATGGGAAATGGATATTTCCTTAATGCATTTTGTTGAATCAACGCAGAGATAAAAATCCAGAATAATTTAGGTTGGAAAAGACCTTTAAGATCATCAAATCCAGAAAACTAAAATTTCACAAAATTTCACAATATTGAGGGCTTTTTTTAATTCTGACTATCTCTAATGATATTGTGAAGTACACCAATTAAATGTCAATGCTTTGCATGATCCAAGCACAGAACTGTGCATTTGTACTCCCTGGCTGAATGTTTAGAGACATTCNATTTCTAAGAGATGCATGATTTTGGAATGGTTATTCTGAAGTTATGTAATTATCATAAAATCCTTCATACATTTTTCCATTGACTGYATCACACATTTATAGCTTGTAATCGAAGAGGATGCTCACTATTACAGAATTAATTCTGAGCCTCTTTCATGCATTTTAAATATCTGTCCTTACAACTTAATAGGGTCACTTCTGATGTCAAATAACTCATTCAAATCCCAAAATTTACAAGTGTTTTTCACTAAGGAGGTTTGTTATTCTGACTTCTCAGCCACATCCCTGATCCCTCTTCCATATAACTTATAGTTCGCTACCATGGTCACATAAATTTTTTTCCCCCTAATTTTCTGTCCAGCAAATACACTTTTTCCTGCATTCAGGTTTGTGAGGAAGGTATTATTCTACAGGAGCTAAGTTTAGGGTAAGACAGTTTTGGGGAAATATATTGAAAACATGTTAAATTCAGTCTTTTTGAGAAGGGATGCAGATTATTTTATTTCATTGTGTCAAAGTGCTATTTTTATTAAAGCTACATTTCTTCTACCTTTTCTGTTATTTGCTGTGTGCCAATTCTCTTGTCAGAGATCAGCAGAAACTAATAAGAAGATTAAGCTATTTTTTCATAGATAAGTTTGCATGCCACTGAGTAGCAAAGCTGCTAATTACCACTGAATGTGTGAAGATACTTTTATTTGATGTAACATGGCCTGGTGTGCATTAATTATGGTACAAGTAGCCTTACCACTGAGGCAGAGAATTAGCATGACAAATGATTTAGATTACAGGGCTACCAAAATACCCTCACAATAAGGCTTTAATACTCAGAGTAAATCGAAACTCGTTAGACTTTTATTTTCTGTTGCTAAGTAACTGCCTAAAAAGGTAACTTTGCAGTGCAAATGAATATGGACAAGGCTAATATTAGGTGCCATTCAGTTCAAAATTCAGAAATGTCATGTCAAAAAGAACAGTACCAGATAATGTTATGAAGACCATTTTACTGGTAAAGTTTATATACATCATCAATTGATGCAATTTTATTGTAATTTTAATAGAGTTCATATGAGTTAAACCATTTAAAGGAARATGAGTCAGTCATTGAAAAAATGTGATTTATAGATGCAGACATTGAACTACAGGTTTTGTAACAGCTTTGGAACCTATTGAACTGATGCTGTATGCTACCTGTTATACTAGTTTAATCACTTGTTAATGAGATTTTTTTACCTCACAGCTTGAGTTATTTATTAGCCTGATTATTTTTATTTACTGTAAATGTGCATATGTTTTCAAAAATGTCCATCTCTATGGGAAATGGGTATTTCCTTAATGCATTTTATTGAATAAATGCAGAGATAAAAATCCAGAATAATTTAGATTGGAAAAGACCTTTAAGATCATCGAGTCCAGAAAACTAAACTTTCAAAAAATTTCACAATATTGAGGTTTTTTTTTTTTTAAAATTCTGACTATCTCTAATGGTATTGTGAAGTACACCAATTAAATGTGAATGCTTTGCATGATCCAAGCCCAGAACTGTGCATTTGTACTCCATGGCTGAATGTTTAGAGACATTCRAATAGAGTTACATTTTAAATTATGGATAAAAACTCTTGATTTCTAATTCAAAATATTTCATCATTTACCATTACTTGTTACTGTTTTAGGTTCTTGTTATATCCACATTTGTCCACTCAAGCTCTGTAACAAAACAGAAGTAAGCCAATGCTCTTCCAGTCAGCAGACTTGAGGATATTCTTTTCATGTTTTCAGAGTACAAYTATTGTCATTGATTTTAACAAAAATGGATGAATGCTAAGAATAAAYTAGAAAGGAGAGTAATTTAGGTTCCTCAGCAGTCAATGGGAACCTGAATACCGATTCAATCACACCCAAAATTTACCCAAAGAAGTTTAACATAGGGTGTTCCTATGTTCTTCTCTTRTATTTGAAAGTGCAGTGGCTATCAGCTTGATACAGCAACAGTGCCAGAAGCTGCCTAGAGTTACTCACTGGTAGGAGAACAGAAGTTCCTGGCTCAGTGCAAGCAGGTCTCTTCTGAAATGAAGGTTCTGGTCACCAGATGCTGATGTTGCTGATGTTTCTGTACTACCATGCAATGTTCTTATTCTGTGTGCTGATCCACACATTCAATTTGCAAACTGGAAAATACTTTAATCCATCATTCTTCAATAAAAAACTTAGTTTTCTTTCCAGTACTTTAGTAATAATTAGGTTAGTAATAATTTAGTAATAATTTATTAATAATTTAGTAATAATTAGGTTAATGAAACTCCCGCCATTCTAGGATGCCCATTTCCTTACTGTAAGAGTGAAATGTCTAAGCTGAATCTTCATTTTCTGTCTTTATGTAGTTGCATAACAAGTGTGCTTCACATCTGAAACCTGAATGTGACTGTGGACCTTTGAAGGACCATATTTTACCACCCACATCAATCTGCCCAGTAGTGTTGGTGAGTTGTCTGTACGTTGATTTCTGATATAATCCTCTCTCATATGTGGCATTAAAACACTGCTGGGAACTGACAAAAGTCACTGTTGGGATTGACTGCCGGGTATTTGTTAAATTCACAAGACTTTGTAAACCTTAAACACCATGTGTAATCCTGGCTGATTGCTTTATAGGCATAAGTGTGTTTTACCCTCTGCATATTGCATTTTCCCTCATGTGAGAATGAACTTTCTGYAGGGCATATTATAACTGAAGCTGACTCAGGTTTTATCACTTATTCAGACTGTACTTACCAGAAACTGTATAGGCAGAACACTTCTACATTTTACATCTTTTATAGATCCAACTTCCCAGAATAATGAAGTTATTCTTATGGGCAGTTTTTGCTTGGGATGCACATTGTATATCTGCAATGCTGAGGTCTCTGATCTAAGCCGGAGGTTACCTAGAATGATGACACTGGTCTTGCAGTAAGCTATGCATCAACATTATAGTATATTTTATTCTGCAGTCGTGGACAGTAAATTTCTCTGTCCACAAAAACAATAACTCAATTCAATGAAAATAAAAATGCATACTATGTGTAGGTTGTATAGAAAAGAGCTGACCATTTTATCATTAAAAAAAGAGCTTGAGAATTAACTTATGTATTCACATATTAAATTGGATATTTTATGCTGATGAAAGTCATAGCATCATCATATTCATAAGAGAACAGATGACTGGTCCTCTTTAAATATATTTCATAASTGTAAGAAATGCTTGAGCTTAAGAAAGTGCAATATATTGAGGRGAGGCAAAAAAAGAAAATATACATCCTCATCTCAAACTAGTTGCTGATCATTAGTAATCCTATTCTTGCCTGTTGTAAATTATTTGTTTTTTAATGAATCATTTTGGCTGTTTGTTTATAAATCTGCTMAGGAGCAGATGCTAGACTTTGGCCCTCTGCTTGTGTAAACTGGGATTATACTATTACTCTAAATGAAGGTAAAGCAATGGAAACCTGCCTTTARTATTTATGAAATRTTTATKAAATATTTTRAATATTTTTTAAATCACAAGAGTGRYTTTGTAGTTTGTCTCTATGGTGTTTTGGTACTATCTTGACACGTTCTGATTGACAGTAATAAAACAGTATATTAAGTTTGTTGGGTGATTATATTCTATATTACTTTATTTAATTTTCAGGATTTGAGGTCATACTTTAAAAGTTTGTGTCTGGAAATTRTGATTCTGTTGTTGGGCTGTTTTCATTTTAATGTTATTTATCATTTGCCATTGGTATAGAGGGAATGAAACCTGAGTACGGAATTTTATCTTCAATTATATTGGCGTAACTACATTTTCTTTTCAGGAGAGGAAGAGGAATGAGGAATTAAGATTTTTATTCCACAACTGGAGTAAAGTTGTTTAGAGGATATGTAAAACCACTCTAGAGTCAAATCACCCTTCAATAGGTTTTATCTCCAAATTTTCAAGGCATAAGTAGAAGTAAATATGCTTTCCTCTATTTAAATCCTGTTACTAACAATACAACACAAGAGACGTATTTCAATACAATTTATATTGTTAGGAATGGAAAATATATTTTACTGTGATTTAATGGGGACTCTATAATTCTGTAGGATAGTTGTTCATCTAGTACTTTATTCCAAAAAAACATTAAAATCCTGAGTTTAATTATGTTCAAATGCTACCTCACTGACCTAGCTCATAGTAATTCCCTGTAACAGTGGTTGGTTATAGTGTACATATAATTTGTGTTAGTAATTTTTTAATTAGTGTCTCCCATTTCCTGTTATGGGGATTCCCTTTGAGAAGCATAATACATTAGTGTATTTGAGATCAGCATTCTCAATAATGACAGCAGAACCAGTGAACATATCCTTGTCAAAACTGTCTAAACATGCAATAGGAAGCGTGTCTGTTAATAAAAATTACTTGTTCAGACACACAATCCTGGCAGTGGAAGGGTCCTTCATCTGGGTCACATTTAGCTTTAGTGATCAGCTGAGAAATAATATTCTTGCAATGCTGCAAGAATATGTGGAAACAAAATAAAAGTATATAACCATAATGCTTGCTGTACCMGGCTTATCCTTGAGTATTGTGTGGTGTCAGAGAAGAATGGGTTTTCTTCTCGCATACACGATAGGGAAAACAGCAAGATGAAAAATCTTGCATCTTTGAGCTCCGAAAAATGTTGGCCTTCCCTTCCACCTGTAGCTTTGGAAGTCCAGATGTCTTGCAGAAAGTTGTAAGTTCTGAGTTCATCTCAGAACAAGATGCCTTCTAAGTTTTGTTTCAAGAGTACGCGTTAAATCCCTTCTCATGTTTTCTCTTTTGCGGAACTAGGGACACTCATATTTTTGCCTTWTTCATCCAACATTTCTCATGTCTCATTTCTTCAGTTTTTGTGAAGTCCAGCCTCAACAATTTYTATGCAGTTAAAGGACGTTTACATACATTGAATTTCACAGCCCTGTGCATTATACCAGTGGTACCAAAATTATCTCTCAGCTGAGCAATCTTAGAGGCTGGAGAGAGAACCTAAATGACTCGTCACCTGAAAGTTAGATGGCTGATCTAAGTTAAATAATGGTCCTCCCATCTTCAAAACTGCACAAAATAGAGCTTGTTAGATGTTAAATATGATAAGCTACGCTGTCAGCTGAAAAAGAAGCTGGGTAAACTCATGTAGCTGATACTCTGTGCATCATGAAAACATCACATATCTGTCTAGGGTCAATGTTTTATAAAGATTTTTCATATCTCACTGCAGTAATTTTAAATGTTTCAGTAAAATATAGCCTGTCAACTTTAGTCCTTTTTACTTTTCTTTTTACTTCATATAAGGCTTGTTGTATGGTGAAGTTTTTTGTTCAAGTTAAATGAGTTTTGTTATAAACTGTGTGCAGATCTCAAGTGATAGTCTTTTAATAGATGTCAGATACACTTTAATGTTACTCTCTTTTATTTCAGTAACATTTTAATTAATTCATACTGATTGAATAAATGTACATTGAGACTTGTTTCCTAATGAGGGCACATTTAGAGGAAAGGTTTTGCATCATTCTGATATCCTGTGGGTAATTATATTCTAATTATATGGTGGGGGGGAAAAAGTCTATAACTCAGTACTGATATTGTTCATTGGACCCAATTAATTACATGCACATAATGAAAGTTCATGATAAGGTTGACTGGCAGTGAGTTTAAAAATCTTTAACTCAATTGAATCCTAGCCTACCAGGAGTACAGAATTAGATCATAACCAGGTTTAAAACTGGGTATTGGAATGAGATGAGTGAGTAGTRAAGAAAACAAGATTGGTATCTGTTTATGAGATGTTTTCCTTTGCTCTGTCCCTTTATAAGACAGAAAGGGAAAAATGCTAGCATACATTTTGGCTCCTTCATTTCTTGCCTTCCTTTATTTTGCCTTATTTATTGATGAACATATAGAATGTTCTAATTTTTATTTATGACTGTAGAAAAGTAATTAGATTTTCAATTTCCAAACAAAATAGATACAAACCTGCCTAGTGACAAACTAACCAATAAAAGCTTACTATTTAATAAATAATGTGTACTTATTTTATATAATGCATGATGATTTTTATTCTCCTATTGTACATGTGAGTTTTACAATGAATTTTGTTCACTTAATTTCTAACATTGTTTTTAAAATGATATGTGAAATAAAAATAAATTTAAGGAATAAATTGTAAAACATGAGGTACCCAGCTTACAATTTGAGCATTACTATATGGCAATCATCACTGTCCCCATAATAACCAGTTAATTTCAAAGGTAGAGGCTTTGGTATAATATCGAAGATAAGAAATAATAAAAAAATAAAATTTAATCCTGGGTAATTTTATTGTGTTTTGGTATCCAACTTCATTGTTTTTCATTCTGAGAAAAATGGGTCATCATGATAAAAAGTTTGAAACAATTCAGCTTTGTTTCTTTTCCCTCGTGAATGAATTTGACTTTTGTGTAGTGAAGTCATTATAACTTTTAAGGACCAAGTTATCTAAGCATAAGTGCAATTAATGTAAGTACACAATATATACAGAGAGATAAATTGGTATATATAAAATATAGAGAATTTTTATACATCATAGTGTAGATCTGTTTATAAACACTAATATAAAATACCATAAGTCAAATTCGTTTGACCTCTTATATTCAAATATAAATGAATATATATTTTGGAGGAGGAAACATTTGATTCCTGTTTGATTTGTCATTTTATTGTACAAAACCGTAAATATTCAAAAATATTTTGTTTATGACTAGTTCTATTTAGGAATGTAAAACCATATACACAGCAKATTACAAACGTTTTACATAGGAAATGTGCCTTTTTCAGTTAAACAACATACATTATGGTCTACAGCTTCAAACTTTCGTGTAATTATTGCATGTTGACATTCTGGCAAAAAGTAATAAAAAATTAAARCTGAAAATGCTGATAAAGAATTTTCTTCCGTTGTCAGTATTTAGAGAGTTTAATAGAATAGCTATTGCCTGTGTTACAAGTGCAACACAGTTCAACAGATATTTTTTCCATGTTGGGTAATGTGTTTTASTAATACTGTTTTCCTGTGATGTATGTAGACGTTWTTCACGTAGGAAAACGGAGTTGTARAGAGAGAAAAGGGGAATTAGCAGTGCCTGGTTAAAGAATAAGCCTTCTTAATCCCCTTTCCAGTTATTAATCCAAAAATGATTCTTCTGTTTTTATAATAGTAGAGATCAGTTTTAGCTCAGCTGAATCCAAGCTCAAAATGGAGCACACAAAGTCAGTGAAGTGTGTAAGCATTTTATGAGCAACTCAGTCCTTTGAAGTTGAGTACTAGSCTTATCCTGAATTTCTGAACAAAGATACTATTTAAAAAAAAAACAAAAAACAAAAAGTTTTTTGAATATATATGCTTGGAGGGAGAGTTGAATTAAAATCTGGTTGTTGAATATAAAGTAATGACATAGCAATTGAAAGAGATTTAAAAAACAAAACAAACYACTTTTTTCCTTTTCAATTGTGTATCATACTGCAGCTTCAGTTCTCTGAGACTCTAAATCAGACTTGAAGTATAATGGTGCGCTTATCTACACTAAGAGCTTTTTCATTTCTTTGAAGTCAGAAGGAAATTAATAATTGCCCTGGAGGAAAATGTATCTTCCTAACTAATTAGCTGTTCGACAAACACAGTTCAATGTTAAAATAATAAAATGCTGATAAACTGAAATGGCAGCCATTCAATCATTTTAAGTTATATCTAGTTGCCTGCCCACAGCTCATCACTGCTATTTCTAAGTTTATTCCTTGCATCTTCTCCCATTGGAGTTTAATAAGATTTTATTTTCAAAAYTCTTTTCCAACACTTCTGTCTTCCTTGGACACTGTATATAGCCCAAGTTCATTTAGAGTTACAAATCCAGTTAAAAATCTTGGACCATATATTTATGCATATATTGAATGGGTGCAAGATGCAAGGCAAGTTGTCTTCAGAAAACTGAATGAGCTAAGACCAACAGGCTGAATGACAAAGACATGATTGTGGTTTGGTGTGTAATTCTTTACCTTTTTATTTAGACAAACTAAAAWAGCAGCACAGAGTTTAAAGTTATCACATAATGATTCCTTGTTCAGAAGAGGGAACACTCAGCATTTTTAGAAGTTATTCTTAAAGGGCATATTCTCCATTCCAGCCTTGTCTTGTTGCAGACATTTTAGTTACCAGTATTATGGATGACAAAATGCTTTCTTCTGATGGACATAATGTGATTTTTCCTTTTTTTTTTCTTTTCCTTAGCTTCCAATGCTTTTCTTAAGACAGCTCTAAAATGAATTAGAAACCTTAACTTTTCCTTTATAGTATGGACATATGCAGCTCATTGAACAGTATTTTGCTGAGAATTGGTTGATAATCTTGTCCACTGGATGACTTTTGAGTTCTGTCTAGGGATGTAGAGCTGGGTATTGTGTTGCAGCTGTATGAGCTTTCAAGACAGCATGTATGAGCTTTCAAGGGTGTGGTGTTCTAATAGTGGCTCTTTTGATTAGCATCTACACAGACCTAGATCTGGAAATATGGAGAATTCATAAAATAAATTTTCAAAATATTTTAGCTYATCTGAATCACAGTTACTTGGATGTGATATCTAATAGATATTACAGATCGATTGCCCCCCATGGTTCTGGTCTAGTGGTGATGTAGACATTTTTAGTTTCAGGATATTTGAATCTTTAATTCTCTTTGATTGTTGTATAATTATGGACCGAAATTGCATGGAATGGTATTTTTGTAAGCATGGTCTTGAATGCCACAGAAGTTTAGACAATTAAAGACTAGGAGTACCTATTCTAATATTTTTTATTATTGTTGTTTTTGTTGTTATTATATCCTTAAAGATTCCCATGTCATTAGACAAAATAGCTGTAATGAATCATGGAGCAACCTCCTTTCAAGTTCCTTAAAAAAAAACCCAAAGCATCTGGTTTGTTTTCAAGTCACATATTTAAACTTCCATGGCCTTCATCTTGCAGCCATTTGAGGATACACGTACGTGGTATTCCATGCATTTCATCTGATCTTCTATTACCAAATTGCTTTGATCTGTATTTTTTACGTTCAAATTTTGGAGTTCTAGAATAAGATTTTTTAAAATATCTATTTCAGTTTGTGCATAATAACATAAAAACATAGTTCTCTCATTATGCAACCCCGTGGCCAAATAGGATATATGCTTCATCTGAAAATGCATCTTATAAAATAACTAATTATCATACAGAAGTAATCTCAAATTYTTAGTAGTCACCTGGAAAACTGTATAATGATATTAAGCATTTACTAATGACTTTGCAGTCCTATATAATGTATAAGTGAATTGGTGTTTCATGTTATAAAACACGTTGATTTAAATAATCTAGGAAATAATCCAGTAAAATATATTTGCAGTTATTGATTAAAAGGCAAGGTGAGAAAAAGGAATTTTTGCTTCATAAGCTTTGGATTCTGTGCCAGCAGTTAAAATGTRGAGAGATAACTCTTTAGTGAGCCTTTAGTTACTGTTCATCTGTTTTGTCCTAACAGCTGTGATAAAGCATGATATTTCTAAATGTTAGTGTTTTGCGTAAAGGAAAATATTCTCTATGTCAAGAAAGAATGTAAGTAGTTTTTGAGGATTAATGATGTATAACCTGTTAATTGTAGCAGAAGAAGGCTTTTTAAATGAGATTTCTTGATTTGGATGAGGATTCAAAGACTTGGAAGRCAAAATAAAAATAGCTCTCCACGTATCAAGTATCTCTTTTTGCTATTCAAAATAATAAAGTCCTCAGGTTTTCTACTATTGTTTTCTGGTGTTAAAATGGTCCCACACRTACTTTCCAGAGTATAAATTATATAATATGACAGCCAAAACATCGGGAAAGCACACTTGTGCAAAAGTATAAAAAAGTATGTTTTTGTTAAGTACGACTGCTGCATGGTAACATTCTTTGTGAAGACTCTGTCCGTGCCCTTTGCCATCCCAGCTGTTTGGTGCTGCAGCCTAACGTTCTCTTTTTCCAACAGACACTTCCCACTTTAGGAGGTTTGCTCCCTGAGGTGCGTAGCGGGAGGCATCCATGAACGCACGAGTACTAACAGATCATGATATTGTACATTCTTACTGCTATGAAGTGCATTTTGGGGCTGAACTGAAAATCTAGATGTGATATTCTGGGTTATTATTTGGAAACCCCTCTTATTTATCCATTATTTTCTTATTTGGAATATGGGATAGATGCAATTGGGTTATTCTTACCTGGCAGTGATGTCTCTGGAGCAGTCTTGAAYAGTAGAAGCTCCAGATAATGAATATTGACTTCAAGGTGGGAATTCGAGGGAGAAAATAAGACATGAGAAGTGCAGAAAAAGGGGTAGAAAAAGTTTTTSTTGTGGTAAGCAACACAACAAAAGTTGTGTGCTCTGACAACACAGCAAAAGAACAAAAAGCTTAATTCTTTGAGCCATCAAAATGTACAATAGCATCTAAAATGCTGTATTCAGTATCTCTATGAACCTCATGCATGTTCACTAAACAAAATGATTCACAGATATATTGATCATTTTGTATGCTTTATTTAGCAAGATATTAAAAAGAGCACAGCTGTTACAGAAATATTTCTTACCTTGAAACATATTTTTTTTGCATTTTATAAAACCATTTTATCAATGCATGTCAGATTTTTCTTAGCATTATTAGAATTTTTAGGCTGTTATCCATTTTATCTTATGTTTTTATCTCATTTAAAAATTACGTTTATTTCCTGATGCTCTCTGATATCTTAGTAATGTTGTAGTTCCCAAAAGGAAGATACTCTAGGTCAGGCACAACAGGTATTTCATATATAAAAGAAAGGATCTGTGCAAGAATATTAAAAAAAAAAAAATGAAGTGGTAAATCTTTTTGTGTTCCACTAACAGATTTATTAACTAGAATTATGATACAATTTATCACATTATGTCATACAGACTAAATCAGATCCTCACTACTATGGCACATATCTAAAAATTATAGGATATATAATTCCAAGAAATCTACAGCCTCCTGTCACCTTCTTCAGAAATGTTTCAGAGAGCACCATTGGCAGACATGGTGGCGTGTATTGTGTTATCATAGTCATGTAAAATGTGTGATATGAAATACTTTATTTGTACTTTCTTCAAAAATCATCAGTGAAGAAAGCAGAGTTTCAATGTTAATGAGATCAGGTATCCCTCTTTGATCATATCAAAACTCTAGACCACTCTGTATCATGAATATTCCTTTTTTTGTGTGTGTAATGTGAGATATATGACCTAATCTTGTATTGTCTTTGTGAGTCAAGCAATGATTTTGCTTATGAGACAGGAAATAAAAATTGAAGAAGRAATGTAGGGCCTAGTCATAAGACTAAGGCCTGCTGAGGTATTTACTGCTATTTGTATCACCCAATATCCAAAACTTTGCTTTAGGTAATTGTTGTTTCATTTTCCTTTGAGTCATTAATAACAGTGGGTTTGGGCACAGGTCTCACCAGTTTATAAATAATTTTCCTTGAAATAGTAGCATGATGTATATAAGAAGATTTTTAGTGCCACATTTTATAAGTAGATCTCTTTTAAATATTTTTTTTAACTTTTGTAAATGCACAAACTCAATGTGCTGAATGTGTTAATTTCTATTACGTTGTTCTTTGAATTATCAAAAATGTGTCCTTTAGCTTGAGATTTTCCTAGACCTTTTAAAATTTGCTCTCCATCTCTGATTTTTTGTTAGAAATTACATTTTTATTAGCTTTTTTCTCTGCTTTAATGACATCTGATTTGATTTTTGAAGATGTTGCAGTATTCAAGAGCCTGATTTGGCCACAATATAAAATCCTWTTTGAAATGGTATGCTTCCTTATTATAAAAGGTAGTGACTTTTAAGGGTAGCTATTCAAAAAAGTTGTTAAAAAACCTCTAAGCAARTTCTTAAATATGTAATGAAGTGTGAAGATTCCTTCATACTGAAGTATCTTACTTGCTATCCTTGGCATTAACCAATACTGTTGTGCAAAATATTTTGTGTTCAAAAGTTTTATTTGTGTGCCTCATCCTATTTCTACTTTCTGAAAAAGAATCATCAAACAAACAAGTGCAGAGTTGGTGATTTCTTAGGCAGTGCTGTGTACGGTRTTTTTGTTTCTGAGGTTAAAGATGAAATGAACAGCTCTAATTGCTTCTACTGTTTTCTCATTAAACCAGTGACATTGCAGTCTAGAGTCTTGGACCTTGTCTGGCATCAGTCAAGTTGCTCAAAGTATTCAAGAGCCTCATTAACCAATCTTACCAATCTCACTGCATTCAGACAGTTGTGTAGACTGCCCTGGTTGTTTTTTTCCTGTGGCATAGGTTTGTCAGTCCTTTTGTACAAAATGTGGTCAGATTGTCGCAGTCACCCCAAGCACCTGGCTACCCAAAGAAGTCTAGGATGGCCTGGACCACTCGTTGTGTCAGGACTAGGTTGAGACTCTGTCATTCTCAATTAAACTAAGGATGGTATAAAAACAGTCAGGGTCCACATCTGTTTTAGAAGGCACTGTGTTAACTTGGGAGTTATTCCTTTCCTCGCAGAATTTGTGWCAGTGCTTCTTGCCAGTACAAACTGCTCCTGAGAGAATTTCATGGATTGATTGGTGCTCCAATCCCTAAGGCTTTATCAGAGGTATCACAGAGATGGGTTTGGCCTGGTATGGAATTTAAATGGAAGCATTTTTAACTGAATGCAGTTGCAAGGGGTGCAGCAATGCCCTTCATGCTCCTTTCTAGTGCAGCAGCTTTGTGCCAGCCCATTCCCTTGACTAGCTTGAAACATCCTTGCACTTGTGAAGCAAGGAAAGTGGCTGGGKTGCAGTTGGGGTTGGAGATACTGGTTTTGTTTGATAAATATCTGCTGTCTTAATTTATGGTGCAGTTTTCAGATAACCTAAAAGGACATGCTGGGTGCAGTTTATAAGTAGAACAAATGAGATACAAAGAACGAGAATATTGTTTTTCCATGCAGAGTTCTCTGAAATGGCCTGATAACAGTTGAAAATATGATTGCAACAATTTTRTCCTGGGTTTTTCTCTTTCAAACAGCCATCTCATTGTGCTGTGTATCAGCATCAAAAGTTGGCCACATCTTAGAATCTGATTTAGATTCTGGTTTTCTTCTGATACTAAATATGTATTTTATAAAAAGCGATTCAGCCAATTGATTATGGTACATTTAAACTAGGTATATTTTTGCCAAAGTGGTAAAGTACTCTGAAGCATCCAACCTTYGCTAGCAGTCAGGATGAAATTTTGGTAAATTGCTCATTACTTATCAATTGTGCTTATTAAACAATCAAGTATATTGTATGATTGGYTTTCAAGTTTCAGAATAGCACCCTGGTAATGCCAGATTATCTTTTCACATCATTGCATTAATTTGTGTTGTGACTGCACACTTTTCATCCATCTATTGCCTAGTCATTATGGAATGTCCAGGCACATAGATAGATGTTATGTGAAGTGTCCAGACATTGTGTATTAACTTGACTGAGATCTCATTTTCATTAAAGSAGTCTGACATGATTTGCTAGCCAAAAAACAACTTTGTGGAGGTACAATCTCAGTTACAGTTATATAGCATTATATAATGTTTTAAAATGTTCCCTTTTCTCCTTTTCTCTTTTCAAGGAAAGACAGTCAACAGTGAAAAAAGARAAGAGTTGTCCCCAGCAAATGAACAAACTGGGAGAACGGAAYAAAATGCAAAGAGCAAATTCTGTCACCGTAGATGGACAAGGCCTTCAGGTGTGATTATTGTTATTTTAATATTAAGCTGATGATTTTAGGTATGAAGASAGTGATAGATGAGAAATGTTTCAAGTAAAAAATACACTCACTCTTCTAATGTTTCACTTTTACATATTTAAAAACTCAATAGGTAARTTCTTCCCTTTGTTCAGGAATCCTGTGGTACACATCGGCTTCTTCTGTGATTGTTAGGATTTCCTTAGACATTAAGGAGGAGGAAAGACTAACTTTAAAACACTTCTGTCATGAGGTGAAGCTGAACTAGTTTATTTTGGTACCTGCCATTCAATGTTGTGTAAATTTACATTATTAATCTAAGTCTGCCTTGATAACTGTTCACTGTTCTCATTTGGACCTGTTAATGGATGGAGCAAACTTCAAGGGTGTTATTGGTCCAGGTATTTCTAAGTAGGATATTTRGCATATCAACATTAACTGTAGGGAGAAGAAATGTGTTTTCACTAGCAATATCTATAATAAAAAATGAAAGTTTTTCTACTTGAAAGAAAATCTCGTCTGTGTGATGACGAGATATATAAATAATGTTAATTTAAGGGTGTTGGCTTAGAGGCATGCCCAAATTTCTGCCTGAACTGCTGACTACTTTCCCTTGAGATATGAGTAGTTTTGAGTGAAATCAATGTCCATATGCAGGATGCTGCTGCTTTACTTCCTCAGGAGTTAAAATATCATGWTGATAACAATTTGATAATCATTTAATAGACATAGTTGTCTGGTCTCTCTTTTGACATGTTGCAATTGAGCTTCAGTAAAAAGATTCTGTTACTGTATTTAATTACTTTATGTCTCATAATTTTTTCATTTTATTGTGTCAGGGTRGGAAAGCTTTTTGTATTATTTTGTCTTTTTAGTCAAACATTCTTGTTACGACTGCCCAATGAAGGGAAAAAAATCCAAACAAAACCTGGAAAACAAACCCTAAAACTTATCCAGTCACATGGCTGCTCMATTGATGGTATAGTTGGACATTACAGCAATCATTATCRCTTTCATGAATCTCTTCCTGTACTTGTCATTTTTACAGGCTTCATTGCTATCCAGATCAACTGTGACAAAATATGAAGCAAAAAGCCTAGAGTCTTAATTGAAAGAAAGCTCAAATTCTATCCAATCAGTCACAGTGTGATAAGTTTGTGCTAAAGGAAAAAACACAGTTTTCTAACTTTGGGCGATCTATGCAATTTCAGGGAGCTAAAGTATTCTAGATGGAGGAGCATCTATGGCATCTCCTTTGGGTTGCAGCATCATGTATCATTATGAATTTTCTGTTTACTTCAAGCATTAGATTACTTATGCTCAGCTATTTTTCAAGTCTCTGTTTCCCACTCATGTGATACCATGCCTAGGATTATAGTACTTGGTCTATTCAAAATAGCAACACCATTGACTCTTCAACACATATCCTTATTTATTATATGTTCTGCTTTCAGGTCATAAGATTTTCTCTAAGTTTTTTAGTGTGATCCAAAATTTGTGATCKATCTTCTCTTTTCAGGATGAATCAAAAGCCTGGGATTCATCCTTGCTTTTCTTTAGTACTGCYAGTGATGGAGAAAAAGAGAGTGGGGATGAAGATGATAGAATTGTTATTGAATAGATTTRAGGTGTTTTTTGAAGTGCTTGATGTTCTGTAATGACACATTTGTAATGTAGTGCATGATAGAGTACTGRTAATCATGGTGATAACATTAGAAATAATTCTGCAGTGATGGCCCTAATTTGCTGATTATACTGTGGTCTTGGTTTTTCACTGATGGATTAAATTGTTTTTGAGAAGCAGAAATCCACCCTAACATCAAATATTAAATTTCTGATTGGCATTAACAATGATAACCCGACTATAGTGAAGTCTGAGTGGACCTTAAAGGCTATCCTACTGAAAGGATGGGATCAATGAGAATGTTAGGGCTTTTTTTT
>NW_026623417.1:583314-590776 GCF_030028575.1 Malurus melanocephalus | reverse complement strand
TCTGAGAACATAATCAGTATGTTAATTGTATTTGTTTATTATTTAAGTTCCAAGGTAACAAAGCAAAGATCTTCATACTACTGCTGTTAGACCTGTATTTTCAAGGCAGGTGAAACTGTATATAAAGTGCTCTACCACTTTTTTCTTTTTTCTTTTTTCATTAAGTCACTTTTCCTGTAACATCGTGAAAATTGCCTTTTAAATAGTGCTAGTTTAGGACTTGAAAATGTTCACTAATTTAGTCTAAGTCTCTAGTTGCATTTTATTATATAAAAATACCGTATGTTATCTGGAAAACTAATTTGTACGAGCTGTAAAATATTAATTAAAATTTATTTTGGAATCAAGTGGAATACAGAATAGYTATTAGTTTTTGGGGTTTTTTTGATGATCCGAAAACTTCTACTTGTAATTATTTTGTTGAGTTGTGAAATAAAAGATTTGAAATAGAAATAAGTCCATCACTTAGCTTTTGTTGAGAAAAATATCGAGACCCAAGCCTTCCTTCCATCAGACAGAGTGAGCAGATAACTTAGTGGCAGTGGAGGTCTGCACGACTTAAAGACAATTAATCATAGTTAAGCACATTCATCTTGCTTCTTTCTAGCTAACCAGCATAATGATCAGGATTATTATTTCTAATTAGAGGAAGTAATAGATCATGTATAACCTTAGGATGAGTCTCATTAATTAACCTGCGTCCTAAGGGATTTCAGTAGGTATTCCATCTCTGTCACAAWGAGCACCATTGGTTTACACTTAGTTCACAGGAACAAACATCATGGGAATTGGCTAAATAACTAAAATTGATTAAAACAGTAGGTAAAAATTAAATATATGACAAACTTCATTGTATTCTGCAATTTGATGTATGTTTCAACATACAGCATTTTACTGCACCAGGTGATATTGAGCTGGCTTTATTCTAAGCTTAATACCACTGAGTTTGTGGAGTTTGACTTTACTTTTTAKATGCATTAGAACAGATTTGATTCTATTTTTTGTGAAATCATGAATGGAGTTGACATGCTAGTGCCTAACATTTCCTACTAAAAGAAAAGAGCTTTAGATGCCTGTAGGATTATATGGTTATGTCTATAGTATGCCTGTAAAACTCCTTATATGATGTTTCTCAGGTTCTGCCATAAATTACTTTATGAAATCTTCAGATTTTGTTATTTCAGGAATTATGAATAAATATTTAGAGTGAGGCCTTTCAGTGTAAGGTTTTGAAACACAGTTGATCTAAGCTTCATCTCTGAAGCTGTTAGTGCATGACTTTGGAGATGTTGACTTTGAACTCTTCATATACTTTCAAACATTCTAAAAGTGATACATGTCTAAAAGGGGTGCTTTTAAATATGAATAGTCTAGTTGCATGGTTTAMAAACTGGTATTAGAGATCATCTGATGTAATTTTTGTGTGTTCAAGTCTATGGAGTAAAGGCTACGAACACACGGATCTCAGTGTATCTGAAAATGCAGGCTAAAACTGTTACTTAAAATGAAGTTGTTAGTTTGTAAAGCTTAATATTACTGTGAGGTTGTAAAAATTTCCATACACAAAAGAATTTTTAAAACATAATGATAGAAGTCATTGCTTCCTTCCTTMTCCTAAACAATATTTTCCTCAGACTTGCTCCTCTTCTATATGATTTCTCCTCTTCCTTTTAAAATTTTTCAGCTTTCTCAGGTGTTCAAAGGAACTCCTTGATGTTATGGTTACCACATTTTAAAATGTGATTTCATATCATATAAAATATTGCAGGTAATTACTGCCATAATTTAAAAAACAAAATCTTTGAAGTTCAGTATTCCATATTTGACCTTCATAGTGCATAATGTCACGTCATTTCTCACTCCAAAATACAGTTTRTATTAACCTTTTTTCCCTAGGAAGTTACTGTCAGAAGAAGGAAAGCATTGTTTGCTCTAATGATGTGTATACATAGATATATTTATATATACAAATATATATATTTATATATTATATATTTATATATATATATTAATATACATATATTTATATATGTATAGAGAGAGAGAGAGAGAGGTAGGTTATATGTGCAACACAGCTGTAAAACAGAAATCACCAAAAAAAAGGTCACTTGCAATTTCTGGCAAATTAATGAAGTGAGGATTATTGCAAATTATGGTATTGCTTCCAGTTGGATTACAAAGCATAACATAGAGTTTGCATTAAGCTTTTTGTTTTCTGTCTACTATAGGAAAAAATGAATGCAACACACAGCATTAATGAGTGGCTGTGTTATTCCCTTCTTTTAGATCACTCCAGTTCCAGGCACTCATCCACTTTTAGTTTTTGTCAATCCTAAAAGTGGTGGGAAACAAGGAGAAAGGTAAGGTATTTTTTCTTTTTTTCCTCCCTTTCTTGATTCTGGTCTGTGATGTATTTAAAAATAGATTTTAGAAGTTTGTACATGAGGAAAAAAATCCAAAATTTTATATTGCTAATTCTCACAGCTGAACATCCTATATTCCTGTACCTATAAATTCTSCAGTTAAAAACTAGAGTTAGTTGCATAGAATAGTTCTGTTTCAAATCAAAGWGTAGCGATATTCAGTGCATGGGTTTGTGTGATTTGCATGAAGATGTGAGTTGCTTTATCTTGTATTAAAACTTTGAAGTGCTAACAGTTTTCTTTTAATCTATGTAATGACTATACAGACAGCCAGTAGTTTAAATTAGAAGCAGTATTCCATTTTCTAATGTATGATTTGCTTTTTAAAGAGTTAGTAGTAGAGGCTCTCAAGCCTCTTCATAAGATTTCCTTCAAAGAAATCTTTTGATTTCTGCAGATAGTAAGTATTCTAAAAATCCATTTAAAGCATTGAAGTTCACTCACCCAAACTTAAAAGACATTAATTTTACATATGTCAGTATGTCCGTAATTACATTGGCTTAAAGTGAAAATGACTGTGTTTATTAGTTTAAGTGTTAACGTATCAGAGATAAAGTAGAAGTAAAGAACATTCTTCTCCTACCCAGTCTGTCGTATTCAGGAATGCTCAATTAGTTACCCCTAAAGAGTCTTTTCAGAGCACGTTTCAGAATCACAAATGCTAACAATATGGCCATTTTTATCATCACATAAATGCCTGCATTTTTATAGCCTGTTTACCATGYCAGCACTGTAACTTCTCTTTCAAGTCTTGAAAAAGATTCCAGTCTTTTGGCCAGGATCCAGCTGAAGGTGATACTGGTGATGTGGGTAATCAGAAGCACAAAAGGAGGGATCCATTGTGATTCTAAAGCTTGGAACTAAACAAACTATAAATGGGTCAGCTTTCCCTCCCTCCTCTGCACTGCCTCCCTTACATCATATCTTCCTGTGCCCCTAAAAATAAACTCTCAAATGGGACAAAATTCTGCATAGTAGTTGTTAGGGTAATTCTTAGAGCTGAGGGGCATTTAACTAAAACTGTATTTGAAGGCCTCTGAGAGCTGATTATGTAATCCCTGCACTGGTATACCTAGATCTTTGCTAGGTGTGTCAAAGACAGTTAATGATGTGAAAGATTAATTCTAAACAGTCTCTCAGTTTGCCTTTGCAATTGGAACGAAACAGCGTGAGCCATCCTGAGTTTTCATGTTTCAGCCACATTGGGAGTGTGAGGTAGCTCTGGTCTGATGTGCAGTCAGGCGTCTTGTGGAAGGTAATCTGCACCAGCACTCATCTTGACTTTTTTATGGTACTGATATGAAGTGAGTAGATCAGGGATCCAGTCTGTAATTATGTAGGTGAGCGGCAGGTTAGAGAGCTGCACTTATATAGTTATAGCCTAGAAACAATTTAATGAAATGCTGTTTCACAGCTTTCMGTTCCCAGCTCTAATTGGTCTCAAGTGTTACAATCTGAATGGGCTTAATGCATTAGGGATGTAATTTAATGTTAGATATTCTCCAGGGTAAAAGCAAGTCTAAAATCTGATCCCCATCTCAAGCTCCTATTCCCCTTCATGTATTACRGTATAACACTTCTAAGTTTATGTCAATGAAACTGTCACTGAGGCCGAACAGATCACAGGAATTATTAGAATTTTAAAAATGAATGCCCTATACACACCTCATTCACTAGCACCATTATCCACAAGTGTCATTACACAATTAAGAATATAGTGTGAGGGCAGGCACCAACAACTGACTACAGTGAAGTCTTAAGAACCTCTTAAATTGCCTTTGATACCACACACACACAAAATGTTAAATTGCATACTAATGTGTCATGGTGACACTCAAAATTGCTGTTTTAAGAGAAGCACATCAAAAGGTCAGCTGCATAATCCTGTAAACATGTCTCAGGTAATTCACTGTCAGGAGATAATATCTCATGATAATATCTCATGAAGCCAGATTCAGCAAAGTAAAAAAAAATCCATATATGGACTGTTAAATATAAAATAAGGGTGTTAGGGAGTGCGTGTTAGTTTAAATATTCTGAGAATGAAAATATTCTCAGGAGAAATGATAGTGGACTTTTCTTATTTTTGTTTGGGTTTTTTTTTGTTTTGTTTGTTTTTGGTTTCTTTGGGGTTTTTTTGTTTTTGTTTTTGGTTTTGTTTTTGGGGTGTTTTTTTTTGTTTGTTTGTTTTTTGGTTTTTTTTCCTGGGTTTTATCTGTCTGCTTTACAGTCAGTAACCAGAAAGAGAAAATTCTTTTTTTTTTTTTTTCCTGGGTTTTATCTGTCTGCTTTACAGTCAGTAACCAGAAAGAGAAAATTCCCATATATTCGCATCTTCCAGTTTTGTGGCAGTTTTGTGTTGCAGAAAGTAAAGGTACAGAACATTTCAAGACATAAATTACTTGGCAAAATGCACCATTATGGTGATTCATAGCTTATTCTGGGTTGAAAGAGACACACAAGGATCRTCAAATCCAACTCTTAAGTTAAAGGTATTCAAGTCAGGCTTTTTGGTTATAGCAATTTTTTAGTCTGGTCAGGCACTGAGAGGGTGGGACTAGAGGGTATGCTATAACAGACGTGAGATTTCCACAGCAGTGAGGGAGAAAAAAAGAAAGCAAAACAAACTCACAACCTTCTAATTTTTGTAGATTAGAATTTCATTATCTTGAKTCATCCAGATTGGGAAAATCTTTTACTGRAAACTATTTCWCTTTACTATTWAGTTAGGWTCCTATTTACTTAGGATTCTCTGTWTTTASAGGTCATGATGAATGAAATTAAGATTTTTTTATTGACTTTCATTGAACACAGAAAGGTTATTGTCGATTGTCAAGACTCCAATGTTCCCACAGTTCCCCATATGAGATTTTTTGCCTTACCATATGTTAACCCAGCCCATTTTATTGCCCTTATTCTTGGAGAGTTTATGCATCCAGCTGAAAACCAGTTGAACAAATGCACACCCCCAGTAATACACTGTTGTTTCCTTTTGTATTTTGTAATTTTTTTTTTTCAAATCTCTCAAATGCAAAAGAAAAGAACTGAGGATTGCTTAAAGGTAAAAAAAAAGTTTGGTGCTTTAGTTTCAGTTTTTAAATGTTCAGGCTGAGGGGGGGTGGGAAACAAATGGATATGTAGGAAAACGCAAAATACATTCTCTACAACCATATCTTATCAATGTATTTTAAAACTTCCTTGTGCTAGAAATTTACTTTTTCAGAATGTGTAGTGATAAATAGCATGTACTTCCTGAACAGGTTTCTGTTTTAAAGACCAATGTTATGGCTTTCAGATAKAGTTGCAATATAAAGTATTATGACAATCACCCAATTATATTTTATTCTCAATTAAGAGGTTAATAMTTCCCCATCATGTGAAACTCAACTGTATTTGCACTTGAATGATTTTGTTTAATACACAATACATATGTTTACAGTCGAACAAAAAGATGTCAATGTCTATTAAGAAGAAAGAAAAATAGAATTAAAGTTGATTAATTTAAGGCTTTCGCATACAATAAATTGATTTTAACTGAGCATGAGTAGGAGTTCATCAAACTCAGGCAAGTGAATTCCTCAGACTTATCACACGGTAACATGTTTTTGGTGGTTGTGCATGAAATGGAGAGGTGCAGGTAATTTCCAAAAAAAATGCAGGACATCCGTTTCATTGTAGCGCTTTTAGTTTGGGAAGCCTGCATTTATGATCTGACTAATCAAGGCAATAATTGTCAATAATCTGTGAATAGAATGTATATATTTAGTATACCATTGAGAAACTAGTTTATTTCAACAGAAAGAATATACAACGAGCATGTAGTGCTTCGAAAGGCTATTATTAAGGGTAATGTTTCTCACATAAGAGTCATTCTAAATCATGCTGTTGTTTTGCCACACTCATTACTTTGATTTCCACTTCCCCATTTTCCAGTTTATTTGCCTGACCAGCAGGTGAGTTTACACAATTGTTTCCTTGACAAATGTGCTGTTGGATGCACTGGAGATCAGCTTCCGTACACTGACGTTTCCTGCTGACTCCACGTTCAGTGTCTGCAATACAGGTTGATGATATTTTTAACCTTTGCTGTTTTCAAATAACTTTGGTTCATAGTGGCTCTTCCCTYCTCACCTCTGATTAATCTGGCTTTCTGAGCTTTCATTTAGCATTGAGACAAAAATGAAAAAGCAGTTTCAAATTACCTTTTWCAGACATTACATGTCTGGGAGAGAAGATCCACCAGCATTTTTTGATTTTGGGAAGCAGTCCTTGGCATCTTCCTTGTCAGACATTAGGGTTAAATTAAGCCTATACTAATTACATCTTGAATAGCCCCTAGATGACTGAAGATGCATCCCTCAGTTGTGGCAGAAGGCTTTGCCATGTCCAGCTCTTTCCACAGTACAGTCAACTTTATTGCCAGTTTAAATTGCCACCGAGTTTCTGTCCATTTTTTTTCTCTCTCCTGAAGAAGACAGCTCAGTCTAAGTCAGACCAAGGTRCATTCACACACATTTTCTTTAGCAGCTGAACTATTTAAAGATGATGCCAGCTCCTTTGGCCACTCCTGAGTTAATTTTCTGCCTCCTCAATCATGCTAGCAAAATATTTTGAGGTTTATATGAGATCATGGGCATGATTTAAGGCAAAGGAAAAATGACAATGAAGAAACTTCTTTGTAGATTTGTATTTTAAATTGAATCTCTTTAGTTTTCCAGATCACAGAATAACCCTGAAAATAGTTACAGAAGTAAAACTATTTGTTGACAAGTGGTRATTTCATAAGCTGGTTTTGTTCATGAAATTTCATTCCGTCACAAAAATGTCTTTTGAGGCATTTCYCACCACACCACCTCATGGCCTTGTCAGCATAAATCTCAAGTCACAAGGAAACCACATCCAATTCGTTCCTTACATGTGGAAGCAAAATATTCAGAGCCCTGTCAGTGTCACTATTTGGTATTGTAGATGTAAAACTGGAATGTGAAGTTACTGTCCATTTCCTCAACTTCCATGTGTCACCCTGTTAGGTCTGGGTA
>NW_026623417.1:576144-583189 GCF_030028575.1 Malurus melanocephalus | reverse complement strand
GCATTTAATAACTTAGAGCTTGATGTGTCATTTGCTGTGGGTCATTTTAGAGTGAATATCTGATGTTTGGCTGGTACCTGTGAATGGGATGTACTGAGTCAAGTAGGATTTGATGCAATTTCTTCCTTAATGCTGTTGGACTTTGGGATTCTGAGTAGAGAAACCTCAGCTCCTCGTTATTGAGGAGGCTTTTATAGCATTCCACTCTTACCAAACAACAGCATTAAGTGTAGATAATGGCTACTATGTTTTACAGCACCAAACTTTAGGAAAATAACTCTTAGACCTTTRGGACTTTGTAAAAATACTGTTCATGAACTTCTTATGGTCAGCTACATAAATTAAATTAGCATCACCTTTGACCAGGTTAAATCCTACGCGTCTCTGAGAAGCAAGTCACACATACTAACTAGAAAACTCTCCTTTTACATTTGTAAAATGGGAATATATATATTGTGTTGCAAATCTATTGTCCAAAGTCTGATTTAATCATCATTACAGCCACTGACAATGATGTGTGCACACCTGTGAAACGAAACTAGCCTTCTCATATTGAGTATTTCTGTCAAGAATGGCATGAGAAATGGAGTGTGTGAGTGTGCTGAATAAAATGCTTTATGAAGCTGATATCTCTAAATAATTGAGAAGTTAAGMAAATGTTCCAATGTTCCAATTTTAGAGATAATTAAGAATTTGTTTGTATTCAGTATTTTTACACACTTGTCTTCCAGCTACCCTGATCAATTATGCATTGCTCTTAAGAAAAAAATAGAAAAAAATTTCCTTAATGTGCACATAGATTGTGTCTAATTGTCTTTTATTTTGCTGTGTTTGAAAATGTGGATATTTTCACTTAAAATCCAGTTCTTATTGTGCTTTATTTTATTTAAGCCATTATAAAGAAAGAAAAAAAAAATATTTCAGTAGAAAAAGAAATGCTTTCTTAAAAACATTAAAACAYTAATTAGCTTAAGGACAGAAACATTGAAATTAAAAACAAGAAACATGAGGTTATMATTTAAATTATTTCCATAGATCCCAGGTATATATCAGTCATTCTGAGTTCCAACTCTTTAGTGCATTTTTTTCTGTATGAGAAAATAATCATCTACTACATTCCAGTCAATGTAGAAAATTCCATTTCTAATATTTGTAATGAAGAAACAAAATTTCTGTCATGCTTTCASAACAAGTAAACTCAGATTTCTAAATTTGTAGTTTTGAAGAAATAATTGCTGAGGGTTGGACATTAAATGAGGTCCCTGCTGGGATAGGGAAATGCTTGTCATGCTGTATCAATAAATTGCTTCCTATTGTTCAGATAATTTTAAAGTAAGTGAAATTTAGTAAAACAGTGGGTTCAAATATTTTTAATTGCATTGCCATTCAAATGTAATCCTGGTGAAATGTAGTTGACTATAGGTTTGCTTTATCAGAATGTTTTTCAGCCGATGGGGACATTTTTGGGGGGTGGCAAACCCAATTAGCTTTTGCAATTAATTAATTATACTTGTAATTCTGTGTTAGCAGTAAATTTCAGGAAGAAATCTCTCCTTTRCCATGGAGTTACTTTAATATGCATCAATATGCTTTTTGAAATGCTTTTTTGACTCACCTTTTCTTGTGTCATTATACCTCTTTATCCTATTTTGCTTCTGTCTGTGCACAGCGTTAGATTTATAAATAGCTTGTAGCACTTCTGTCTCAACTTTATACCACACAATGTCCTCAATCTATGAATTATAATTGCTGTGTTTGAGTATTTGATTTTTTGGATAAATGAGATCCTGCRGTTCAAATAATTATAGTATGTGCTAACACCTTGAATTCTTTCATTTGAAAAGTTTTTTACAAATTCCAAACATGTAAGTAAATATTTTCTCCTTGTCTCTTTTACTTCTTCAGAATTTATAGAAAATTTCAGTACCTTTTAAATCCTCGTCAAGTTTATAGTCTTTCTGGAAATGGACCAATGCCAGGGTAAGTCTACAGTTAATATTATTACCCAGAAGTCATTTAATAAAATGCTACATAATCAAATGAGCAGACTGAAGTACATATAGCATGTTTGGAATGTATCAACACTCGTTCTCTGAATGGCTGCAGAAAYGTATAGGTATTATTTGTTTACATGTGCAAATAAAGCTATGTCTCATGTTTTACTGAAAACCATGCCTTATTCTATAAGTACTCTGGGATAAATTTAATTCTGTTTGCAGCTTTAACTGCCGTATCAGAAACCCCGAGGTTTGCTTTTCTTGGGGATTTTTCTTGGGGGTTACAGATATCAGCAGCTTCAAAGACTGACCTGCAAGACATCCATTCCTTGTACATAAGCACGTATGTGCACATGCACATGTATTTATAAGGTATATACGTGGTATGCATATGTATATATTCTTGTATGTGTCAGATATGGATTGTTATGATATTATGTCAGATTATGATGACTGCACACTCCTTATCAGTTACATAATCTTGAAAATGTAGTGGTTGGAAAATGACTGGCCAGACTATGCTGGCAGTGAYTTTTTATGTAGACTGAAATGTTCTCTGAACCAGCTACAGTCCCTTGCTTAGTGTGTTTCCTCCATGATTCGTGTTAATTTGCAGTTCTGTGAAGAAGGGAGAATTAGTGTGTCAAATATCAACTTTTCCCACCTGATACTCTCTCCTTTTTAAGTAGTGCTTACTCTCTCCTTTTTAAGAGTGCTTTGGTAGAAGAAAATAAGACAGAGCAGCCCTGAATATCTGCTCTGTATTTTATTTTGTATGTACTGGTGATATTTACTTATGTCACTGATACATTAAATTTTATATTAGGAAAAAGATCTGCAGAAGGATATTAGGAAATATATGTTCACTGACATTAAGTTTATAGTGTTGTTTGAGTACTTTTTCTTTAATCTTTCCAGTTTTTATTTATTAAGATTTTTTTTCTTTGAAGTTGGAGGAAAAGAAGATGAAGGTGGAAACTTACGTGATTTGTGCTTTGCAAAGTTATATTTCAGTTTTCACATTTATATTACTGGAAAGAGTATAACTGTTTCTGCCTGTACTTCTGTGACTGTGCTCTATCAGCTATTTATTGTATTAGACTTGAGATGTATGTAACAGTGATGAAAGTGAAAAGTGTATTGGGCTCAGTCTTTCAGAAGTTGACACATCGTGCACTGCAGCGTGGCTGACATTAACCTGCTGAATGGTGCAAAAACAGCTCAAAAATTGAGATAATGGCATGCATGATTTCTTCATGACTGTAAATGTCTTGTGCCTGAATTCTGGTGCTGTTTTTATTACTCGAGTGATATTTGTTGATTTTTTTTGTAGTCTTAACACATACAGAAAATTTAAGTACTCAGTTCAGAGCACAGGTAGACTAGAAGAATTAACTGAGACAAAACTAGTAACTAATACTATTTATATACTGTGTAAACAGAAATGCCATGGTAGAGAATGAGATAAATATTTTTAAAACAACTTAAATGCTTTTATTCAAAGTAATCTTATTTCACAGAACTTACAAAATCTGGCTGCATTTCTATCCATTAGTGACTCCGTTGCGATGTGAAGGAAAATGCATTTTAAGGCAGAGACACAAGAGGGCAGTGTTAAGTTCAAGCTGAAACCGTGCACTGAAGCAATTTAAACATCGTCTTTTGAACCAGGACAGTGTTTTTTAKAAAATGTTTTCAATTTCTCTTTCTTTTAGGAATCGAAGTAGTTTTAGTTCAGAGTCCCTTTGAAGAAACTTCTAATTAATTTTCAAACAGGCACCGCTTGTTTTGGTATATTTTTTTATTCATTTCACAGAAATGAGTAATCCTAAATTTCCAGTTTATCTCCTGCCATCACTTCTTGCCCCTGGCAATACTTTGTAGGCTGCATATAATTTTTCCCTTAAGTGAGAAGTTGAATAAACTCTGGCGTTTCACTTACGTTCTTGTTTCATTTTCTGCGAGGGCTGAATTGCCTAATAAAACCTGCCCATCCATCCATCTGTCCACTCATTCATCCATATCTATAATGCCAGTTATACTGGATTGTCAATCAAAATGTTATGTTTAGTTAATGTTGTCATATGTGAAATTTAGATTAAAATGGAACAGATTTGGGTACTGTTCAGCACAGAGAAAAGCAAAAGTGTGTTCTTCATACCAGTAAGTTAATTACTAGAGAGGAATAAATATAATGTATATTTATTTTAAAGCATTAATGATTATTGTAGTACATTTTAGTTGAGCCTATTTTGAGACTTGTTTMTTTCAAATACTATTTTCAGGCATGTTTACTCAGCCTAGAGAATGTTTACAGTATTAGCTAAGAATTTGCAATTTTTTGATAGGGCCAACCTGTCTGCTTTAACCCATAGTTTTATGGTTTTCATTTTTGATGGAATTTTTCTCGTGGGCTGCTGTCATCAAGCAAGAAGATAACATTCACAAGTTTTCTGATTTGAGTTCCAAACATCTGTGGCTGACATGAATTGGTATTTCCAATTCATTTTTTGTCAACAATCTAAGTATGCCTTCTTCAAATAGCAGAGAGAAAGACAAGAGAAYTTGGAGACTTATAAAATCGTAAATCTTGGGGGGACTGTGAAACTGCAAGTTTGGGGATTTTTAAATGGTCATCAGCTCAATTGCTATGTCTGTTGTTCTTCCTCTTCAGAGGGATAACCATGTTCTTGCAGAAGAATGTGTTGCAATAAAGGGCTCCAAAATAACAGCAACAAAAAAAAAAAAAAAAAAAAAAAAAAAAAAAAAAAATACACCCCCTAAAACCCACAAAAAAAGCCCCATGTTTCCTGGTACCATTTATTGTATACTTTTTTTCTATAACTATGCTGGCATATAGCAGATCAACAGAAAAATATTTTGACAATGAGTTTTAGTATCACTATCTGAAAGTGCAATTGCTGAAGTTGATGTGTTGCCTACTTTCGTAATAGATGGGATGTTACGTGGAGAAGAGCAGCAATGAYGTTTCTTGTAGCTCCTTTGCCCTCCTCATTTAGGGGTTTTGGAGAAGTTTATTTCTAGACATGTGATGTGCACAGTCTRTATCAAAATATGATGCAAATAACCCTGATGGCAGTGAGTCTTGCACTGATTCCTTCCCAGCAGTGGAGACTGCGAGAGCTGCTGCGAGGGCTGAAAATCAGGAAGCTCTGAGCCAAGGGGCAACAGTGCCCTTTAAAYATGGGTGTAATAATTAATGCTTTAGACATCCTTTAATTGACAGTAGAGGGATAAGAGTGAGCTGGAAAAACCCTGCAAGCTCTGCAGMTGAGCACAGGCATAAAAGGTACTGCACAGAGTGCCACAGTTAACACGGTGACGTGCAAATTGCTGGGCTGATGCATTGTGTAATTTGTGCCTAGCACCTGTGCTTTTAGCCATGAAGAGAGTTTCCCTGTTTGGTTGTTATATCTCTATAGGAGTCTTCTACTTCTGACAACAACWGTTATTGTGGATTTAATGATCTTGAAGAATCTGAAATTCAGTTATTGTTCACCTCTCAGAGAGGTAAATAATAGCAGGAAGAATAGCAGTCGAGCCACAGAGCTGCAGGACTGCAAAGAGGTCACYGTTTCACAAAGGCTTTGTCCCTCTGAAAAGGCCTCTATTCCCTAAAGTTCTGTTATTTAAARTGTCTAATTTATGTCATTTTTATACTCTATAATAGAAATTATATCCACAAAAATTGTATTTCTTTGTAACTTCCATAAGCATTTMATTTGGAGAGCATCTATTTTTTAAATTCTGTCTGTAAGTTTGCCTCAATAGGCCTTTCTAAATCTTAAATTCTGCCCACTTAGAAGATGCCCAAGACAGCAAAACTGAATCCCTGCAACTTATGCTGTAATTTAGTTGGGAATCCACAGCACCTGGGCCTTTTTACCTTCACAAAGCAACAGGCCTGTTTTGAAAATTACACTTTTTTCCTTAATTATTTTAATTGATTGCTAGGCATTTCTTTGCTGTTGGACACTTGGAATACCCAGAGTATTCTGTGAATATATATAAACCAAGAATATTTTTAGAAGATAATAAYTGCATAGTTATTTTCTTCTGAACAAAATATTGAATTTGGTCCATATTTCCTTGGAATAATTACATTTTTGCCAAAGAATGGCAAAACTGGCAATGGAAGGTTGCTTGTACTCGATTGATAAAAATTATTTTTGTACACCACAAATCAGTAATACTAAGAATTCACCAAGTCTTCACGTATGAGACTTTAATCCTGAGTTTAGAAATGTATTTTAAGCAGCTGTTTAACAACATTTCTGCTTCCATGACATCTGTAGTGTTGGCACCTGATACCTGGCCTGATACCCACTAGTGGATTATTCTTTGCTTGGGCTGTAGACAGTCTTCAGTTTTGCTTCCACTGTAGTGAAGAATGCTGAATGGTTTCATGCATTGCTGTTTTTATGCCACCTGATGTGGCTGAGAACCTGAAATTCTGCATAGTGCACTGCTTTTGGGTATAAGAGAAAAGGTCATGGGCAGGTAACAAAATGGAAAACACTGCAATTTATGTTTTTATTACTGTGAGTAAAACTTCAGTTTTGCTCTAATAAACTAAATAAATCTATTTATGAATAAAATACCAATGCTAGAGGATGTAACTATTTGATTTTGAATCATGCAGTTAATTGATTTATGTACAGGTAGCACACACATACACATTCTTCAGAACTGTTTAAGGAAATACTTAAATATTTCTTTAATTAATTTAATTAAYTTAATTTATTAGAGCTGATTATGAAAAACTGAATTAGACTRGTATAGGTAGCTGAAACTGTTGCCCTCTTGCAGGTGGAAATTATTGATTTATCAGCAGAAACTCAATAATTGCCTTTGAATCCTTGTTTCTGGCAAAATAAAAATAGGCTGGTGTAAATCACTTWCAGTGTTTCAAACTTTTTCAAGAAGATAGGAATAAATTTTCTGTTCTGGTCTTTCAACTTAGGCTGACATTGCACAAAATCTTTACAATTACTTCCCTTTTTTTAGTTTAATTTTTAAACCTCTTT